>NC_054868.1:2573509-2873509 GCF_018320785.1 Cheilinus undulatus
TAAGAATGGGATGTCACCTAAGTTCATATGTGAGTCAAGGCAGGTAAGTGAATACTTTTAGCAATATAGCGAACCTTCTGGTGAACTCTAGTCCAGATTGAATCTGAGTTTTCTTCAACAGTGTCTTTCTCTTTGCCACTCTCCCATAAAGCTCTGACTGGTGAAGAACCCGGCCAACAGTTGTTGTCTGCAGAGTCTCTCCATCTCAGCTGCTGAAGCTTGGAACTCCTTCAGAGTAGTCATAGGAGTCTTGGTGGACTCTCTCTCTAGTCTCCTTCTTGAGGACGGTTTGATCTAGGCAGATTTACATGTGACATATTTCTTTATGATGGATTTAACTGAACTCTGGGGGACGTTCAGAAACTTGGAAATGTTTTTTTCTGCATCCTCTGACTTACACCTTTCAACAACCTTGTCTCTGAGTGTTCTTTTGTCTTCACGGTGAAATGGTAGCCATGAATACTGATTAACACTACATATTTTTATATTGGCATTACTTTGTAGAAATCTGTTTTCACTTTGACATTAAAGAGTTTTTGTTAAATTTTTTTAGATAAAAAAAAAAAAAAAATTATATTGACCATGTTTCATCAACTCAGAGGCCTAAACAGTGCGATAAACCTGTGACAGAAATAAAATTGTGTATTATATCCAAACAGAAATAGACACAGGCAGAGAAGATAACTATTTTAATTTCTTGTGTACACTAAAAGTAAAATTTACACACTTATCGTCTGAAAAGAACCCGGGCATGCACAATGACCTTTTGACAGGCTCTTCAAGTGATTCAGTTTTTTCCATAGGAATTTTCCCGTACATTTTACAGCCCATAGTTTAACTGTACACAGTCTAAAGCCACAGTGAACTATGATTACATCCATTTCATCTTTACAATGTGCAAAATCCTCCTGGGAGATGGGGCTGACAGTAGTATGAGCAAAACAAAACAAAAAAATTAACAAATAAGAGCGGCGACGACGAAAAGCACTTCATATTTAGGAGAACAGTGTACAAACTCAACACGTGGAAGCAGAAATTGGTCCCTTAATTCCCTTCTGATGAGTCGACCTTCACTGCCGAGAAACTTTCATCCAGTTTCAGTGGTTTTAACCAAAACAAAAGTCCCGTTTTTACCCCCGAAAAACAAGAAGCGAGAAAGCAAACATGTTTTTATCTGACGACAAAGCAGCTAGAAAATGTTCAAACCTGGAATAAAATAAAGTGAAGACAGATTGCAGCAACAGTGGGATGTTTGGACATAATTCATGTTAAAAAGCGACGTTAAATTCCACAAAAAAAGAGAAAATCTGGTTAAAATCTACGAGACTGAAAGTAAAAACTAAGGCCTTTAAACACAAGGGGACAAACATTCAGCTGGATTTTGCAGGCAGTGTGGTTTCAAGTTGATAAATATATATATATATTTATATAGATTTATATACGTATATAAATGTATTAATTTAAACTTACATATATATACCACTTCAGTTTGATTCAAAGAGCTTCAGCCAGTGTTTCCTTCACAAACAGACACGAACAAACTCCCAACATGGAGACGTCAAATCATCCTCAAAATCATCCAGAATTAAAATTAACACAGAAGGAAAATAAAGGTTTTATCCCTGATTATATACACGATGATTCCTCTAGATATGAACAGCACACATGTCTAAAACCTTCCTCTATAAATTATCCCGTCTATAAATAATGACTCTGTTAAATGTGCAGGCCGAGCGTCCCAGCTGTTTCCTGTCGTGATAAATGCTTCGCTTTACTTTAAATAAAAAAAAAAAAAAAAAAAAAAAAAAAAAAAAAATTAAAAGAAACAAATGTATGAAGGGAGAAGCTAAGCTGCAGCGAGAAAAAGACAAAAATAGAGGACTTGGACCAATCCAGTTTGCGGGGCTAGACAGTCAGGGGAGGGGCGGGGTCAGTACTGGGGAGGGAGGGGCATCAGTCCGGCGTAGCCGCTGAGCCAAGCGGCGTCAGCGTGGCGGGAAACATGAGCACTTTGGCCTGCATGAAGGAGAGATCGGGCAGACCTGAGATCACCTTGGCTGCCTCCTCGCTCAGATTCTCCTCTCTCCTTGGCTTCCTGTTAACAAAATAAAAGCACAGAGGTGTCAGAGACAGGATCAGGCAGGATGTTCATCATAAAATGTTCCACAAATAAAACATGCAGCTAAAGAAGAACATGCCTCAGACTGTTTCACCTCAGCTTTAACTGGATTATTCAGGTGATTTCAGAGTCAGATTTAGCCAAAGTGAGAACACAGCAGGAAATATTCAGGACCATTTATGGCCAGAAACGCTGAAACTGCGTTTGACTCATGACGTTTTCTTTGTCATGTGACAGGGCTGTGACCTCCTACCTGGTGGAGGTGCTGGTCTTCTCCATGGTGGACATCAGGCGGGCGAAGGCGTCGGCCACACGGCTACCGGAGCTGCCGGGGTCCAGCTTAGCTGTCGTCAGCTCGTACAGCTCAGGGTCGACGCCTACAGAGGAGAGAAAGGTTAAACAGCAGAGAAATGAAGAAGAGGAGACATGTCTCGGTCTGCTTGTTCATTGTCCACTTTTCCACTCAGGGGTCTGTAATAATCAGTCTGCAGAGAGAGAACAGACAAATACGTCTGCAACATCTCAGGGCAGAAACTCTGCCAGTGTTTTACTGATATTTGACGGTTTACAGGAGATTGGCTGAATCTATGTTAGATTCATGTAAAGTAAAAAAGAATTGATCCTATTTTAGGAGCCTAAAGCCTCTGGTTTTGTAGCTGTGGTGAAAGAGAGTGGCATCAGTTCATTTTTCTAGAATCATAATAGAGTTTAAATTCTGGTATAGGCTGTTAGCAGTCAGGTAACCGTGATTGTATTTTAAAGCCAGATTGGGTATGAAGTTAGTCCATTAAAACTCAAGGGGTAGCTGCACGCTGCAGCTATCAGAACATTTCTACATCTGCTGGCTATGAGACCTACACTTGATAAAGAGTGAAGGATTTAATTTTCTCCACTCATGTCTCAGTCCTGCAGACCTCCTACTACAGGACTAGTTGTATGAGAGCAGTCGGAGACTGAGCTAAGAGGCAAGCTGAGCCTCGTTAACGGCTTTTCTCCTCCATTTTAACAGACATGTTTTAATGGAAATACTGATATTTTGTTAAACAGACCCCAGAATAGACCTGTCCCCTCTTGAGCTACGTCTTAAAACCTCTGCTAAACTCTGAGGGTTTTAATGATGTTATGACTGTGAGTCATAATTCACTGTATTGTTTATTTGTTGTATTGGTATTGTGTGTTCGCCACAGAGCACCTTGTTATTTGTGTGGAATTAAAGACTGTATTGTGAATAGTGTTTCTGGTAATTTTGTACAACTTTAAATCAAAAGTTAAAGTAAATCAGTCCCAGAAAGTAGGGGAGAGTAGTTTTTGATATTCATTTTCTCCTGTTTTTCGTTTAGGGAGCCAATTAGAACTGTAATATAAACTGTAAAAATGTATAGAAAATAAACAGTCAGCTTGGTGGAAACTGACCTTATGTGAGCGTTGTCTGATGGACTTTAGGCTGAGGCTTTAAATTCATGTCTGCAAACATTTTTTAAACTTTTCGCCTGGATGTGTGCTATAAAGGAAGAGGGCTGGGGTGGAAAAGGTTAAGCTTTATGCTATAAAGGAGGAGGCTGGGGTGGAGGAGGCAAAGCTTTATGATATGAAGGAGGAGGCTGGGGTGGAGGAGGTGAAGCTTTATGATATGAAGGAGGAGGCTGGAGTGGAGGAGGCAAAGCTTTATGATATGAAGGAGGAGGCTGGAGTGGAGGGGGTGAAGCTTTATGCTATAAAGGAAGAGGGCTGGGGTGGAAAAGGTTAAGATTTATGCTATAAAGGAGGAGGCTGGGGTGGAGGAGGCAAAGCTTTATGATATGAAGGAGGAGGCTGGGGTGGAGGAGGCAAAGCTTTATGATATGAAGGAGGAGGCTGGAGTGGAGAGGGTGAAGCTTTATGCTATAAAAGAGGAGGCTGGGGTGGAAGAGGCAAAGCTTTATGATATGAAGGAGGAGGCTGGAGTGGAGGGGGTGAAGCTTTATGCTATAAAAGAGGAGGCTGGGGTGGAAGAGGCAAAGCTTTATGATATGAAGGAGGAGGCTGGAGTGGAGGGGGTGAAGCTTTATGCTATAAAAGAGGAGGCTGGGGTGGAGGAGCAGAAGCTTTATGCTATAAAAGAGGAGGTTGGGGTTGAGGAGCAGAAGCTTTATGCTATAAAGGAGGAGGCTGGGGTGGAGGGGGTGAAGCTTTATGCTATAAAGGAGGAGGCTGGGGTGGAGGAGGTGAAGCTTTATGCTATAAAGGAGGAGGCTTGGGTAAAGAAGGGGAAGCTTTATGCTATAAAGGAGGAGGCTGGGGTGGAGGAGGGGAAGCTTTATGCTATAAAGGAGGAGGCTGGGGTGGAGGAGGTGAAGCTTTAAGCTATAAAGGAGGAGGCTGGGGTGGAGGAGCAGAAGCTTTATGCTATAAAGGAGGAGGCTGGGGTGCTGGGGGTGAAGCTTTATGCTATAAAAGAGGAGGCTGGGGTGGAGGAGCAGAAGCTTTATGCTATAGAGGAGGAGGCTGGGGTGGAGGGGGTGAAGCTTTATGCTATAAAGGAGGAGGCTGGGGTGGAGGAGGTGAAGCTTTATGCTATAGAGGAGGAGGCTTGGGTGAAGAAGGGGAAGCTTTATGCTATAAAGGAGGAGGCTGGGGTGGAGGAGGGGAAGCTTTATGCTATAAAGGAGGAGGCTGGGGTGGAGGAGGTGAAGCTTTAAGCTATAAAGGAGGAGGCTGGGGTGGAGGAGGTGAAGCTTTAAGCTATAAAGGAGGAAGCTGGGGTGGAGGAGGTGAAGCTTTATGCTATAAAGGAGGAGGCTGGGGTGGAGGAGGTGAAACTTTATGCTGGCCTTCAGCTGATCCCAGCTAGGCGCATGATTACGTGTCCTACATGACTTAATGCTTGGCTTCATTTAAGTCATTCCTTCTCTTTTTTCTGGACTTGAAAGTCACTCTAGATTATTTTCTTTCCAATCCAGTTGGTAGGTACAGCCGTAAACAACGCACTTTGGATTATTGTCAGTCTTTCTTAATGCAAGACTTCCCGCCCTCCCCTGAAGTTCTTCACTGGGACGTCAAATCATCTGCAAACAACCTAATGTAAAGGCTCTAGTTTCTAATGACAGTTAGAAACTCTTTTTTCAGTTTTCTTACTTCCCGACAAGCTGACTAATCTGAATTTAACTTCTGTTTAATAAAGAGGTAAATTAGTGGCTAGAAACTACTTTTTTACTTACTTTACTTACTCTTAGTTGAAAATATTATTTATTTAAAAGAGTATAGCACTCATCTTATTTTCATCATCAAACCCAGCAGACTCCATTTACAAAAACAGTCGTTTTACCTCACAAAATATGAGTGTTTCTGGTCCTAGATTCCCTTTTAAAAGAAAAAAAAAATGTCTCAATAGGAGCCACTAGATGGCACTGGTTGACAATTTTCTCCCTACATAAAAACACTGCTCATGTTTACAGGTTTAACATGGTTGTACGTTTGCACCCTTTGAATTCACACAGGGATACTCAGATTATTAAGCAGTATCAGTCATCTCCCAAAGAAAAGTTCTACAAGATTTATGAGTGAGAGGCAGGGATGAAGGGGTTAATTTTAAAGACGGGGTACAACAAAGGAGAAGAAAAGGAGGAGGAGGCCGGGAGCAGCTGCTGACCTGGGATGGAGGTTGAGCTGGTGGAGCCTGAATCCTCCACAGGACCAAAGAAATCCAGGTTTAACAGAGAAGAGCCTCCGCTCGCTGCAGAGCCAAGGGGCGATCGAGGTTAACAACCACAAAGAGGGATAGAGAGAGAGAGAGAGAGAAGAAAGCGGAGACATGCAGTAGTGTCAGTGATCAGTCAGCTACATGAAGAACGTTAGATTCTGTTTCGACCGTTTGTTTTCATGCAGAGAAGCCACATTTAAAGGAAAAATCCACCTTGATGTCACATCACTGCAAACAGAGAAAACTGTCAGCTCCAGAGAGAGGACGGCATGGACTCTTAAAGAATAATTAGAGGTTTGGATTGGATGACAAGAGTTTAGAGTGGATTTTCCCTTTATTAAAGAAGGTTGATTAAAATACCTTCAAAGATGTTAATAATATGACATTAACATGCTCAATCTGGATGTGCTAATTCCACCAGCCTCATGCTGCACACATATTTATCATGTGGAGATTATCAGCTGAGATTGGCAGAAAATGGCTGGTGATTTTTTTGCACAAACATCCGTGAAACTGTGCTAGGTTAGTAAGAAAGAGAAAGACGAAGGAGAGGGAGAAACAGGAGGGTGTTTGGGGAGAAGGTGGCAGGTTTCACTAACCATCCAGAGGGTTGGTAAGGCCACTGCTGCTCCAGTCAAACTGGACGGGTGGGAGCGCCTCCTGCTGGAGGTCCAAGGGAGAAAACCATTAGTGCTGCAATTATCAATTAAAGTGGGACAAGTTGCAGGCTAAAAACAAACTTTGTTTTAAAAGAGGGAAGTGGCATTATATTGGTATTGACAGATATGAATCTCTGCAGATATTTAAAACCTGTAGATTGACTGTAAATAGCATATATCAGCTGTAAATATTAGTCTGCAACAGATATAAATAATGGCCTGTAACAGCTGTAAATTTTGACCTATATCAGATACATATTGGCCAATATCATTGTAAGTATCAGCCTAGGTCAGCCGTAAATATGAACCTATATCTTCTGTAAATACCAGCCTATATAAGCTGTAAATAACGGCCAAAATAAGATGTAAATATTGGCCTATATAACCCGTAAATATCAGCCTATATAAGCTGTAAATATCTGCATTAGAAACTGTAAATATGAGCCAATATAAGCTGTAAATATCAGCTTATATAAACCGTAACTATCGGCAAATATAAGCTGTAAATATTGGTCTATTTAAGCTGTAAATATTGGTCTATGTAAGCTGTAAATATTGGCCTATATAACCCGTAAATATCAGCTATATAAGCTGTAATTATCTGCCTTAGAAACTGTAAATACCGGCCAATATAAGCTATAAATATCTGCCTATTTAAACCATAACTATTTGCAAAAATAAACTGTAAATATGGGCCAATATAAGCTGTAAATATTGGTCTATATAAGCTGTAAATATCGGCCTATATCAGCTGTTAATATCAGCCTATAGTATTTTTGTGCAATTTAGACAGTTAAATATAAGAAATGAAAATAGAAATTTATATTGGCATGGAGTATTCTTATTCAACGTAACATTTAACAAACACAAAGTTTTACAGTAAGTCAAATCTAATCCTAATGTCTGTAGTTTTACTGTTGGTCGGTGGACGTCCTGAGGTCCCACCTGGACTGTGTCTGGTGTACAGGAGGGTTTCTCTGGAGCAGCTGGAGGCGCCTGTGCTATAGAAGCAATCATCTCTGCTGCAGAGATGGGCTTTACAGGCTCTTTGGTTGGTTCCAGCATCCCCTGCAGACAGCAATAGAAACACAGAGAGCCAAGTTTTGAGTTTTAGAGTATAAAATTTATGGAATATTTCCATTTTAAGAAGCTCAGTATATGCAGTACTCAATAATGTATGTGCATCAGGGTCACTCATTCTGCAGAAATCCACTTATGGTGACTTAAATGAAACTTCTAAGGAGCATTAGAGGTGCACTGACAGCAAGAATCGGTGAAGACAGAATGAATTTTCCTTCCTGTTAGGTTTTTCTTTGGTTAACTGCAGACCTTCAGATGTCAACAACTCATTAAGGATGCATATTAGGAATATTTCTGGTTTGCTGTTACTCCATTCTTGTGCCTATCCTCTATCCCTTTGTGCTTCTGCCTTTCCTCCATTGAGAGAAATGGCTAGAAATATCCTTTATCTTTTTATTTGCTACACTTCAGTAGCAAGATGCAAACAAAGCAACTTCAAGTGTTAGTAGATAGTAGCTTTTCTATGAGCGCTTAGGTTTCAAAGGTGGTAAAAAGTGCTTTAGAGTACACACACTTAAAAATACAAGTGTTAACCCTTTACCTGCTGAGTCTAAAAGTGGCGATTTGGACACGTTTTGTTATAATGGC
The DNA here is from genome assembly GCF_018320785.1 of Cheilinus undulatus. Lineage (NCBI taxonomy): Eukaryota > Metazoa > Chordata > Actinopteri > Labriformes > Labridae > Cheilinus > Cheilinus undulatus. The sequence continues at coordinate 2,581,635 of NC_054868.1, forward strand.
TGTAAAATAGTCAGGAAATGCCCTAAGTCTGAGAGCTTTGGTGCCTTTTCCCAGGAGTACTTGAACTTGTCTTTTTAACATCTGGTTAATGATTATTGCACATTATATGGAATTGTCAGCAGTTTAAAAGAAGAAAAACACAAAAACAGATTTGTTTTTCATGGCTTTTATGATAAGAAATTTTGTTATTGCTCATGAAGTTTTGATTTGACATTTGAAATGTGAACCTATACATGTTTAGAACAATCAGCAGTCATTTTTTGAGTCTAGGACTCTGTGTGTGCAAAACGGTGCAAAAGATAAATATATACATAGGCGACAATTAGTGCAAATAAAGGTGGAAAAATGCATTCTCAACATTCTCAAGTAACATATTGTTATTGCACATGACAGACACGCACAAATACCACTATCTAACGCAATTTTTTGAAAACAAAACACCACTCTCGCTCGCTCTCCTTTCTCACTCGTCTTCTGCCAAAGCTGCCGTTTTCACAGTGCTGTTCGCCGGAAAGCACAGATTCTCAGCTCTCTGTCAGCGTTGGAATTTTTTAGATTGAGCAAACTTTCGAGGAGTTACAGTGTTTATAATCTGTGTAGCACTCTTGCGATACTTCTGATGTTTTGCTATGGTGTTTTGCTATGAATGCCCACGTCATATGGTTGCGAGTACTCTAATGAACCATTGATGTGCACATGCCCACTATTCTCAGCTTCCCAACGCCGTTGGAATTTATCTGATCAGACAAACTTTGACAGAGTTGCGGTAATAATACTCTGGACATATAAAACAGCGCCGACGCTGGGTCAGTAGGTAAAGGGTTAAATGAAATGTGTGTAACGTTGACAAAACTCACCAGGCTGGCGGCGTACATCGGCACGATGACCGGCTGCTTCTTCTGTCCTGTGAACAGCTGAGCACATTTAAACATTCAAGGTTAGAAAACTCAGACTTATCCCACTGTCTCTGACATTAATGTCTCTGCCTCACAAGCCTGTGTGTAGAGAGTTTGACGATACAGGCCCTGAAGACTGCCAGCAGAGGTTAATAAAGGTCGCAGATGATTTGATGCACCATTAAATGACTTCTTAAAATAACTGTGGAAATTAAGGGGTATTTTGTGCATGTCTAAACTAAAAAAAGGCCAACATAATGACTGGTCTTAAGGTTAAATTATCATTTTAATGACTTTTGCTCATTTGTCTGCCCTTTTCTGTGTCTGTCTCTTTTTCCATTTGTTATCCTAAAGATACAATTTCAGAGAGAATCTGAAGACTCACAATGTTCCTGGTGTCGATGCCCAGGCAGCAGAGTAGTGCTTTGTTGCAGTGAGAGCCCCCCCACTGGTATCTGAGGCCTATCGCCTCGTGGATGTCCTGAAGCTGCGTCCATACGCCACCATGCATAGACCTGCAAGACAAGGAAATATCAGGATCTGGTAGTAAAAGAGGCTCAATATTCATACAACCCCAGCAACGAGGGAAAGAGGACAACAAAACTGGTACGCTTCTTTTACTTGTCTTCTTACAGGGCTTGTTTTGTGTTTGGGTGCTAATAAAGCTTTGAGAAACTTGAACAGCAATAATCAGACTTTTATGGAAGACTGAGAAAAGGAGATACAATAGCAAAACATGCCAATTACGAAAATACATCAGTTTCTGTGTTTGTATTTTGACATTAAAACAGGGAAAATATGTGAAAAGTGTTGAATTTGTTTCAACTACAGGGACATGAAGATTCACCTGTGCCCCGCTGGCATCTCCTCCTCCTCTGCTCCTGGCTGTTTCTCCTCTGGAGGTTCCAGCAGGTTCTTCAAGGTCGACACCTCCACATCCTCGATGGCGGGGACGACGGCAGTCTGAGGGAAGCTGCTCTGAAACAGTTTCTCCAGACGACTCGACAACAAGGTCTGCTGAGAGAAAAGCAGTCATTTAGCCACATGAAATGTAAACAGGAGGCATTACAGCGGGAATTTCCATTCTTATATTCAGCCAGTTTTCACCACATAGTCTGTATGCTTGCTGCTTTATTCTGAAATCTTTCAGAGCTGGTTCATGAATAAACTTAGACTGGAGCTGTGAGAAGAAGCCAGGCTCAACTTTAAAGACAGATGTCCAGAGGGAGCTCAGAGTAGAGCCGCTGCTTTCCTACATCCAAAGGAGCCAGTTGAGGTGGTTTGGAAATCACATTAGGATGGTCACGTCCTCTTTAGCAGGTCTTTCAAGAACATCCAACTAGTAGAAGACCTCAGGGTAAACCCACTGCTTATTGGAGGATTTAGATCCTTTCTGACCTGAGATGCTTCCAGGTCTTCCAGGTGGAGCTGGAACACCTTGCGGGGCAGAGGGACGTCTGCTGGCGCCATGACTGAGCCAGGGTGCATGGGTAAGATTGATGAATGGGAGTATAAGTAATGAATATATGGAGTGTTGGGCTGAAACGATTCCTCGAATTATCTGGGTAATTCAATTAAAAAATTTCCGCGAGGCAAATTATCTGCCTCGAGGCTTCACTTAAATCAGTCCTGTATCGATATACGCCCACGCTGTATCGTGCCGTGTTTGCACGGCGTGCTGTGCTTCGCACGGACGGCTATTTATGTGGCACAATGCCCTCGTTTTCGCTGTTACTATAACTTAACATGCATGATACGAGGCATGAAAATCACGAGGGAAGAGAAAGAGATGCAGTAATGTTTACAGGTAGGCTACTCGTCCTGCGTTTTTACGCATCCACTGGCCGCAGCTTCATGGCAGATATGGCCTCTCTGTGTGTGCACGTTATCTAACATTTAGTGCACTCATGTCTGGATTCCAGCGTATTTTTCAAAAAGTTTCAGCATCCAAAACTATTTGATAAGAATTATATTGATAATGAATTGACACCAATAAAATGGAAACACGCTATTGCCACAGACAGTGACTGAGACTAAACAGGTCAAAGTTCATCATCATACAGTCAGGATTCATCAGGTCACAGAAGCAGCTTTATCCCTTAAAATTTGTTCTCCATGTCAGTGGATGGTCTCCAAAGGATGAACTCACTAACAAAAATGTACAAAAATTAAAAGTGAACACCCTTTTGAAAAATAGACCATATTCCTGTAATCTGAAGGTTCACCGTTCAGACATCATCAGACCGCTGTGTGAATGATGGAACTTTATTCTTGCTAGAATGTGAAATATTACATTCATGCATAAAATAGAGGATGTTAAAATGATTAAGTGTCCCTTTACTTTAATGACAAACTGGAAAATAAATATGAACTACAATGAAAGAAATAAAGTGTTGGAACCAAAAATTTCCTGGTAAAGGATCCCTAAAACCCCAAATATGGCATAATCTAATGCAATTATTTGACTTCCTTTCCTTGTAACTTTAGGAAATGTAAACTGTCATCAGAACTTCACTGCACTTTTTAAAATACATTTTCTTTAGAGAACCTGTTAATACCAATTTTTAATACAGAGGTAGTTCATTTAAGGGAACAAACTTCTTTTCTCATTTGTCTAGTAATACTTGTCTTGAAAAAGCCAAAGATTGATTTAAAAAATGCAATCTTTCTTATTAGAGTACTCGATTAATCGTCAGAAGAATTGATAGAGTACCCGACTACAAAAAGAATCTATTGCTGCAGCCCTAATGGGCTGATACATCAATGTATTGGTGCAACGACGGATGGTCCAAAAGATGGATGGACAGGTAGAAGGTCGGACAGACAGATGGACTAATAGAATGACTGATAGACGGATTATTTTACTGATGGTTGGATGGAAGAACAGATTGATTTACTAACGACTGCACAGACGGATGGTAGATGTGGGAAATTGTTTGATTTACTGATTGGTGGATGGATTGATTAATTTGAAGAATGGATTGATGGGCAGACGAACAGTTGAATGGATGAATAGATGGATTTACTGACAGATGGGTGGACTGATGGATGGGCTACTGTATGGATGGGCGGAAGTATAAATGTACTGATTGATAAATGGAAGGGCAGATTGATTTACCGACAAAACTGATGGACTATTTGATCTACTGATGGATGGATGGACAGACAGCTAGATAGACTGATGGATGGACAGACGGGTGAATGGATAGACAGAAGATTGGATGGATAGATGGATGGTTGTGTTTGCATTTTTTAAGCCCATTACTTTTTCAGTATGATCTCCATATTATTCTAACACTTCCTATCTTTAACTTTATAGGAAAACAAAAGAAAGGGACTATTTTGAGTGTTATAAGACACTTCGACTAGCTCTGTTTTGTACCAACAACAACTGTTGTCAGTACATCCATTGGCAGAGCAGACATCACACTCAGCAGGGTTACATACCTGTTCTGGCTTGGCAACACATTATCATGCTAGTGTACATGACGGACATATTTGTACCCTGAATATTTCTGCTTCCCTATAATCTTGATAAAGATAAGTCAACATTAAAAATGGTTTTTGTATCTGTATTACACTGAAAGATTATTTCTAAAATCCTTTAAACATGTATGAAGTGATATTCATGGACAAATCAGAGGGAGAGAGGAGGAGTTTCTGCTTGAATGTTGGTAAAAAATCTCATTCATTACACTGCATGATGAAACAGTCACTGAGTACCTGAGCTGCAGGTTTTCGCTTTAAGGCTCTTTTGGAGTCTGAGTGTTCATCTGGCTGGAATGTTCTTCCCTTTAAACGCCTGACTGAGACACATCCTGAGGGCGGAGCCTGTAGAAGGATTCTCCGTTATCAAGGTGTGCACGAGTGTCCATGCGACTGTTACTCCACAGCTCCATCTGCAGACGTCAGCACACCGCGTCTGATCACACGGATCATTTCAGGACAGCTCCTTCACTCTCAGCTCTACTTCACTGAATCAGAGATCTGACCTTTTTATTAACGGGTCGGATCACGTTGAACACAGAGGACACTGCTGGTGTAAGGGCTGTGACTCAGCTGAAAAACGTACACAAGGAAAATATTTAAGTGTGATCTAGAATAGCTTTCTCTCTGGTTAGCTAGTTAATAGCAGGCTGACCTTTACTGCTCCGCTATCATCACAACAATGTGTGCTAGCTGATGCTAACAGGGCGTCACGTATGTGATGTGATCTCCAGTAACATGATGGTACTGTATATCAGGTTTGACGGAGAAAGTCTAAACAGACACTCAAACACCTTTATTGTTGTTTATTTCATAAAGTGACAATCAAGTCTCTGTTCAGAAAAGTCATAACTTTAATGTTTAATTCACTGGCTGCTGGATTTGGACTTCTTACAACTGTTAGAATATACAGTTTTTATATCTTCAGCTTTTAAACTGCCAAAGCCTGCTTCATTCCCATTTACAGCCTTTCATTTAGATTAAATATTTAAACCTTGAAAGGCCCAGCATAGTTGGGGCCTAAGTATCCAGACGGGTTGCTCTTATCAGTAGTTATTGTTGCTAATCTGGTTTGCTGTGCAAATAAAGCCAAGGCTGTGGCTGGAGAAGTTAGACCTCTGTATACCATAATTATGTCCTCAGTTTTTCTTATATCTAACCAAATACATTCATACAGAAGAAGTCAGACAATTTGGTCACCAGTTCACACAGTCACTGATTAAATGAAAACATCGATCTGATTTTTACACATCAACTTTCAAACAGAATTTATCAGCAAGTGAGACAGACAGGTTTGTAGTAACACTGTCAAGATGTGGAGAATATGGACATTGTTAGTCGGTTTGTTTTTAAAACTTTCAGCTGCTGTGTAGCCTCCATCAGTCATGCCCAAACTGCTTCTCATGTCTGCATTACATTAAAATATGAGGAAGTATACAGCTGAGCAGGGGATTTTTGGCAGCCATAATGCATCCACATATACGTAGTTAACAGCCAGTGTATCTACTAGCGTTGTACTCAAGACCACACTGTCCAAGACCGAGACTTGACTGAGACCAGAGTGCACCGAGACCAAGACGAGACCAAGACGAGACCAAGACTTCTGGGGAATCGAGACCAAGTCAAGACCAAGATCGAGACCATAAAAATCAATTTTATAATTGATTATAAAAAAGACTTCTGGGGAATCGAGACCAAGTCAAGACCAAGATCGAGACCATAAAAATCAATTTTATAATTGATTATAAAAAAGACTTCTGGGGAATCGAGACCAAGTCAAGACCAAGACCGAGACCATAAAAATCAATTTTATAATTGATTATAATTTAGTTAATTTGAGTTTTCTCTTAATAAATTTGACAGATAAAAGGTTGCTAAAGACCAGAAAACATGTCCTCAAAAGTCCCATTTCATTTCTTGGGAAATTAGGATTTAAAGATGAGCTTGGTTGTGTTAAGAAACATAAAAGACTGCAGCATTTTGTGACCAAAATGTGCACGGTGGGGTCTCATTACGAGGGATGGGGATAGCTTATTACCTCCGCCAAGGAGGTCATGTGATTGGCAGGACTTGTTTGTTAGTTTGTTTGTTAGCAGCATAACTCAAAAATTTATGGATGGATTTTGATTAAATTTTCAGGAAATATCAGAAATGGCATAAGGAAGAACTGGTTAGATTTTGGGAGTGATCTGGATCACCGTCTGGATCCAGGAATTTTTTAAAGGATTCTTTACTACTGGGAGATAGGGCTAATGGCGGAGGTCTGCACTCTTCGAGTGCTTCTCTAGTTTTTATTGAAATTGGTACTGTTATCAATAGTCCTTATCAATCTGAGTCTTTATGGATACCATTAACGACACTTTTCTACAGTTTGGGGTAAAGACAAAATGAGCACAATTACTTACAACAGAAGTGGTAAAAACTGAGTAGTGTCTGAGTTCAAATGTCACGATTCAGTTTATAACATCCATTTTATATCCCTAAAATACAAACATGTACTTGGATTCAAAGCTGGATTTGTTGAAGTTTCTCGTCGTAAATAAATTTTTGTATCTTTTATGGGACATTTGAACATATCACACCATATAGGATAAAGTCATCTAATTTACTGAAGTTACCTGAACACACCATATTTTCTATCCCTCAAAATTACACATGAATTGAAGGTATTTGTTGTTTTAGCTGGTGATTCTCTTTATTATCACATTAATGAAGTCGAAGAATAGCAGATCAGTGCTGGTCTCGACTGGTCTTGATGGCAAGTCCCGAGTCCGGCTAGTCTGAGACTGAGACAAGACCGAGTAAAAATGCTCTCAAGTCCTCCAAATGTGGTCTCAAGACCGGTCTGGAGTACTATAACACTAGTATCTACTGCCCAAAACAAAGCATGCACAAGTGAAGAAATACTACATCCACAACAAGCACTCGTGTGCTAACACCCATCCCTGGTATCTTGCTAACAAACAGTTCTTTTAGCATCAGAGAGTGCACATAAGTTTAGCTGTTTTCTCAACATTTTGGCTCACAGTTCTTTTAACACCTGGATTCTTGAAACTCTAATCCAAACATCTCTTCTGTTGAGCATCATCTATTTTGTTTTTATGGACTTTTTCTTTTGTAAACCCTGAACACTGATTTTGCACGATATAATGAAAGTGGAGGACATCCATTCCAAAGAAATGGCACCATTTAAAACTACTTTGAGAAACATCTGCAGTTTGTCTGCTGTAAAAGGGACACCAATTTTTGATCAAATATGTTCCTGGTGAATCTCACTGAAATATCTTAAATTTAGTTCCCTACATTGCAGTGAAGAATTTTCTAACTATGCAAAGGTATTTTGGGGGAGACCCACCTCCACTTTACAGCTCCTGAATTTCATAAACAGCCTTCTCCAGAGTTTGCCTGTCCTATTGAGCTCTACATGAATAAAAACTCCTGACAAATGGGTTTATCAGCTCTGCATGTATGAAGTTTCTCAATGTGACTGGTTTATTTCTCACAGATCTTACCGACTGTCTGTCCGTCCTGCTGGCTTCCTCGCTGACTACAGGTGCCTCACTTTCATGCCACTCCTCCTCCTCCTCCTCCTCTCTACTCTCTGCAGGTGGAGCGACACTCGGCTCCGTGGTGAACGCCGCCCAGGACTCCCCCTCCACCTGCTCCTGCTGATCCCCGAAGGCGCTCCACCCAGCATCCGCCCCGTCGTCTGCTCCATCTGCAGCTGAGCTGAAATTCCCAAAACTGTCGCTGACAGGGAAGTCTGCAAATTTTCCTCCACCCTCTTCCTCTTCTCCGCCTTTGTGAAATTTTGGGGAATTAAAGTCGCCAAAGTCGTCATCGTCTTTGGCGTCTGCGGCTTCCTGTGCAGGGGCCGAGCTGTGCGACTTGCTCTGCTCCTGCTGGAAGTCAAGCTGGTCAAAATCTGCAAAGCCCTGACCGCCGAATGAGCCGGCATCTCCAAAATCCCCAAAGTCTTCTTCCATGTCATCCTCGGCCAGCTGGCTGTGGTCAGCAGGTGTGGCGGTCTCCCCTTGGAGGGGCGGAGAGGGCACGGAGCCCGTAGTGCTCATGTCTCCATACTCCTCCAGTGCGTCTGTGGACAGCGGCCGGCCAAAGGACGTCTCTGTCTCCGTTTCTGTCTCCGTCTCATTACCAGAGCCCTTCCAGTCTGACTGTCCCGCCTCACCGTCTGCAGCTGCGTCAGGTGAGAGGTCATTTTCGCAGCTGCCTGTGGCGTCTTTGGAATCGTCCGTGTTGGCTACATCCACCCCGTTCAGAGTGAGGGTTGTGTTAGTGCAAACTGCCTCTGAGGCGAAGGCTACGTCCCTTTCATTAGAGTCAGCGTCCGTGTGTGAGCCCCGGTCCGTGTTGCATGAGCCGTCCGGGGCCTCAGCAGGGACAGATATGTTGGGTCCAGTTCTGTTTGTGTCCCTGACATTGTCCTCTGAAGTCGTTCCCTGTGCTATATTACAGTGTTCCTCTTGGCAGGTAGCCTCCGCCGGCCAGCTGCCCCCCGTGGGGTTGTCCAAGTCCTCATTAGCTGTCTGGCCGAGGTGTCCTTCAGCATTTGAAAAAGCAGCAAAGTCTGCAAAATCGTCCTCCGGGCTCTCAACGGGGACTGCGCCGTTGTCCCCAGTGGACGTTCCTTTTATGTGAGCGTGGACAGAATTCTGCGAGGAAGGGCTTCCCTGAATGTCCAAGGATGCAAACCCGTTTGTTAGCACCTCTGTGCCTCTGCCGTTGCAGTCAGCGGGCTCACTGCCAGCTGTGTCGCTCACTGACAAATCCAGAGAGCTGGAGAGGACTTTTTTCATCTCAGTTCTGTCTGGGGGGCTGCTGTCCAGGTGGCCTGATGGCACAACGCCATTAGCCTTTGACAGCTCATTACTAGGACTGTGGGTGCCATTGGAGGAGCTGTGGCTGAACCCCACCACCCCTCTGTTGGCGATAAGCTCCGGCGGGGAGGTGGCGTTCAAAGCCTGTGTCTGATTGAAAGTTGTAGGGGTGTCGAACTCTGTGAAGCTGATGCTGTTCGGGACGCCAGAGAAGGTGCCGAAGTCTCCAAACTCATTGTCCTCATCCTCTGCACCGTCCTCCATCGGGGGTGGAGAGGACGAGTACATACGGATGACATCTGGCTCCATGATGCTCTGGCGGTCAACGAATCCTCCTGGCTACACCTAAAACAGCAAAGAAAGACACCGTCAGAGACAATAACCAGTCAGAGAAAAAAGACACGCATCTGTAATATAATCTATAATCTTTGGTTTGTTGATAAAAAGTTTGTTCAAACTTCTTTGGGATTTCTCCAGCAGATCATCTCAATCTCCACCGAAACATGGCATTTCATGGCTTCAGTTTCAAATTCCACAGAAAACTAACCCAACTAAAACAAACAAAAACAACAAAAAGGCTTGTTTTTGTCACTGCTAGTGCTTGGATTGTTATTGTGTCTGACAACAAGAAAGGAGCTGATTGCAATAGAGGAAGATGATATTTTCAGTTGTTATATAACTGTCTGCAAACTCCATTAACAAAAATGTTAGATTAACCATCCAAAACATGAGAGCTGCTAGTAAACTGCTGCCTGCTTCTGTTCATTTTACAATGTTAGTTTGTGACATCCTAGTTTTAAATGTTTATATCAGATCTACAATTGATAAGAGCAGTAAAACATAATTTCTGAAAACAAGCCAAGGGACTGAAAAATGGTAGATAACAAAACAACAGCAGCAATGCAATCAAATGCCAGTGTTGCTTAAATCACTAACATGAAGACGTTGCTGTGTGATGAGTGAATATTTACAATAAATTCCTCAAGAATGTGTCTGAATCCACCAGCAGCACCGCTGCATGACTGTGAGGATTCTTTAAAGTGATGACAGAATTATTATTTCTCATTTTACCCCTGGATAGAAGGGCGGGGAGAGGGAGGAAAAGAGAGCGCTATGTGCGATAGAGGGAGTCATCACAGGAAGAGGAGTGAATTAGAATGTATTGCTATATATTTCCTCACAGGGTTTCTGTAACAATCAGTGAGCTAAGCATGTTTGTTTCATCTTAACTCTGTTCAATCATGTTTCTTTCATTTTAAGGTCTAAACGGCAAAGTTTTCATGAACTATTTATTTAAATTTTAGTGGATTTTGGTTGTGATTTCTCACTAAAGAGGTGGTGGTGTGTCTTGAGGCTAGACCAGTTGAAAACCACTGTGCTGGAGCATTTACAAACCCCTTTAAATGATTAATTCACACATTACACCATGTAATTAGGTCCCTGAATGCACCTTTTAGGCCCAGTCTGGATTAATAAACACAAGAACCTAATAAAAGTGTTGCTCCAGGACCAATTAGCTCCACATGCGGTTTGAGCCACGACAGAAATCAAATGTTCGCGGCACTAAAAGAGACGCATCGGCATCAAACCGACATTAATGGAGTGTTAATTAGGAAAAACAGTGTTTGAAAGAACTGAAACGATGCCGACTTGCATCAGTCTGTGCCTCCTGACACAACCAGATCTATTTACAGACGCTTCAGTTCATGTGATTTTCTCACTTCAAGGATCAACCTGAGGGCAACATGAGGGCAAAGACACACTGCCGGCTTAGTCTCATATCTAAACGCGCCTTCTTTTCAACACTTACAAACACGATCTGCCTTTGTTTTTGCCAACATCTCTTTCCTGTCTCTCCCGAACCCTTGGTTTGGTCTTCTCAGTGTTTTTGGCAGCTAAACTGGGTCATGAAATTTTAAAAACGGCTTTAGCATCATTGGTCCAAAATTTGCAAAAAGTCATTGCACCTTTCAAAGTATCAAGCCCCTGAAGGTTAGTTACTGTGCAGGTATTGTTCTGAAATATGACATTTTTTAACCAATGAAGAATTGAGATGACCAGAGACTATCAGATAATCAAAACAATCCTCCCTCAGACATTAGAAAGGTACTAATCTTTAAACCAAACGTGGAGCAATATTGCACACTTCTTTGCAGTAAATATTAGGAAAATCAATCCTGCAGACAAAGTGTTAACTGAAAGTTTCTAACATGTAAATTGAGCTTGCATGACAGACACTAACTGGAGTTGCACACCAACTGAAAGAGGAAACTCTGTTTGCTTTCCCTCGCCATCAACCCGAGCAGTGGGTGGCGTCTGAAAGGCGTATGCTTTGTTGGCCTTATCTCCATGAATACTTGGGAGCAGGTAGTTTCCACCCAGATGCAGCTAACATGGACATGCAAGTCCAGAAAGACCAGTTAACTCCCATGAGAAACAGTTCTCTGGATACACATAAGTGTACTTTTACTCTCTATTAGGACTGCCTTGATACTGGAATTTTAAATATAATCATAATTCTGGATAAAATCAAACAATATTGATACCTGCTCTGCACTGATGCAAAAATAGAAGTCCTAGTGATTTTAGTTTTTAGCAATCAAAGTACAAAAGAAAACTCCTGCTCTTTTCCAAATTGCACAAATCCATTGGTTGCCAAAGTCATGCTTTCACACTGCTGAGGTTTGCTTTTACTTTCTAATGCACTCATTCCTCTCCTTGGCAGAACTCGAATGTATTCATTGCAAAAATTAAGCAGTTTAGACCTCAAATGGATCAAAACACAACAGTACAAAAAGACAGAACAAAACAAACATATTTTAAAAAAGCACACCATTACAAAAGACCATGCATGTTTAAATCTCATTTTTCTCAATTTTCCAGAGATAGCGTGGGAATGTAGTAACTTCTAGAGGAATTTCCTCATCAGCCTGAGAAAACAAGGTCTCATACTCAATGAAAATTATTTAAGTAAGTAGAAATCTTGGCACAAATGCTAAAATTTGCTTGTTATCATAGGAAAAACTATAAAATACATGTATGAATTCACTGTACATTCGTTTAAAGCATAGGCATCATTTTTCCTGGCACACTTTTGTGATCCATTGATGATTTTCAAATCTTAACCTATTAAAATAATGCAGCAAGACACATTCAGCTTTAGGTGCTCCTCATGTGCTCAAAAAGCCGTGAAAAGTGCTCCTAGAATTTGAGAAAGTCCTGTTGTTTAAAATGTTAAACCAATAAAAAAATACATGTTGAAATCAGCAGGAAAAGGCGTTAATTATCTCACTGTACGAGCTCAGCTATGGTTATATTATGGTTCATTCGAGGACAGTTTTTAAAAAATGCAAACGTAGTCTAAATAAAATCTCATGTCATCAAGACAATGAAATTCTGTTTTTAACAAGAAACTTGACTAAATCTAGTTTTGAGGGTGAGAAATTAGTTTGTTTTTCAGCAATATTTCACAGATATTACAGATGAAGTCGTGAACTTTTGAAGTTTCTCACTCAATAATTACTCATCTTACACGAACGCTGTTAATAAGGGTTGCTGTTTGTATTTCCATCAAACAAAAGACAAGTATAGAAAGTGGTATTGACGAGGAATCAGAAGGATAAGGAGATCTGAATTGAAAGTATGACATGAATATCTGTTTTTCTTTGATAACGTTGGATCTGTTCTGTCCTATCAAACATAAAAAAAATGATAGTCCTTTCTGTAAATGTTCAGCAAATATATCAATACTGTGACAACACTGATAACTGTGCTATCTTAGGTCATGATAATCTTGATTCCCAATATAAGCACGGTATTTTATTTGGTTAAAAGGTCATTAATCGTATTGGCAGACATGAAAATTAAGGCCAATATTTGCAACCAATATTTCAGCAGTGAATATCAGCCTGTACTGGTTGTTAATATTCACAGCGTTTCAGGCTGCACCAACTAGCAGTAGACCCGGTATCAGCCTGGCTGATTATTGACGTCTAAATTTGGCATTTAGACGATCAGCGGTTTCAGCATTTTATTTTAGTGATATTGATTAAATCAGTTAATTCAGTTAATTGCCCTCCACTTCAAGGTGTGTCTTCTACTCTTGCTTTGTTTGTGCTCTCTACAGTCTAATGTCCTGCCTACAACGCTGTCTAATAGATGTGATGTCACAACTACTGAGGCCTGGGTGGCACTGACACAGGGAGTGTATGTCCCCTCCTCCTGTATCCTGTTGCTACAGTTTCTCATGCTGACAGAGCTAGTGCTATATTTCCTCATTTTTAAACATGCAGTTTCAGTTTTTTCCCATAAAGTATAATTTGTTTGTCATAACAAATGCATATCAATTCATACTAGTATCAGTTATCAGTCTCATGCATTACTAACAATCAGTATCAATATCAGCCCTGAAAAAATATCAGTCAATCCTTAGCACCAACAGACCTACATCAGTTTAAGGCTTTTTCTTCGTTCATCATCATTCTTTACACGTTAAAGTGCTTTCTTAAAGTTTGCTTCATTGTTCAACCTCAAACTTGACTTAACCCTTTACCTACTGAGCCGGCGCCGGCACTGTGTTTTATATGTCTGGAGTATTATTATCGTAACTCTGTCAAAGTTTGTCCGATCAGAAAAATTCCAACGGTGTTGGAAGGCTGAGAATTGTGAGCATGCGCACATATATGGTTCATTACGATACTCGCAACCATATGACATGGGCATTCATAGAAAAACACCAGCAGTATCGTGAGACCGCTACACAGATTCTCAACACTGTAACTCTCGGAAGTTTGCTCAATCTAAAAAATTCCAACGCTGACAGTGAGCTGAGAATCTGTGCTTTCTGGCAATATATGATGTGTGGTATATACAGTGCTTAACAAATTTATTAGACCACCTGTCATATTTGTCTCGGAGACCATCCAGCATCATGAAGTGCTTTAATGCGGACTCTTTCATTTTCAGTCAGCTCTCCATGTTTTACCATTTTGAACAGGAATGAGGAATTTCAAACTGAGTTCACCTTTTTATACCCAAATTTGAGCCGGCTCACTGGGCTTCTCTGAGAAGTCAGAAATGAATCAAGCATGACATTCAACCACTAAAACTCATTTTTCTCTTCAGGAATGCCAGTAAATAACTATAATCTGACGTATCAATCTAGAAATATTAATGTGCTTTACTATTTATTCAGTTTTTTTTGTAAATCAGTACATTTGAAAATTCATGGATAACAATAATAATTCTATTTTAGCATCAAAAATATCATTTGGGTTAAAAAGCTTCGACATATTGGTGTATTAACCATTGCAGAAAGATAAAAAATGATTTTGGTAATTACCAATGTTGTTAATTTAGGGCAGCTGTGGCATAAACCTTACTTTGGGTGGTGGTCTAATAAATTTGTTAAGCACTGTACATTACGGTAATGTCGAACAGCAGCACAAAAATGGCAGCTTTGGCAGAAGACGAGTGAAAAAAGGAGAGTGTGGAAGAGAGTAAAAGGAGAGTGAGCGAGAGTGGTGTTTTGTCTTCAAAAAAATAGCGTTAGATAGTGGCATTTGTGCGTGTCTGTCATGTGTAATAACAATGTTACTTGAGAATGTTGAGAATGCATTTTTCCACCTTCATTTGCACTAATTGTCGCCTATGTATATAGTTATCTTTTGCACTGTGTTTTGCACACCCAGAGTCCTAGACTCAAAAAATGACTGGTGATTGTTCTAAACATGTATAGGTTCACATTTCAGATGTCAAATCAAAATTTCACGAGCAATAACAAAATTTCTTCTCATAAAAGCCATGAAAAACAAATCTGTTTTTGTGTTTTTCTTCTTTTAAACTGCTGACAGTTCCATATAATGAGCAATAATCATGAACCAGATGTTGAAAAGTCAAGTTCAAGTAGTCTTGGGAAAAGGCACCAAAGCTCTCAGACTTAGGGCATTTCCTGACTATTTTACAGCCATAACATTGCAAATATTGGCATATTAAATAATAGCACAAATCCAATATTGAGCATCCTTACATTTTAGTTTTGTTACGTCTCTAATCCATTGATCGTTTTGATACCCAAACACTGCCAATGTTTTTGGGAAATTTAGACAGTTTGCATGAGTTTGCCTGCAATTTTCCATGATTGAAATACCCAATAAAGGGTGCCTGGGCCTTCTGCTTTAGTAGTTGTGGTACTGACACATAAATCAGTATTGATTGGTCTTAACTTTCAGTTAAAAGTTCTGGTACTATGACAACATTTCAGCTAATCTGTCATCCATTAAGACGAGCTGTCACCTTCATGGCAAGGTTAGCCTCTTCTGACAGCTGATTTTTACTGAGTTAAACACTCTTACACTGCTGATTGATGTTATTTAAAGAGTTTACTAAGTTTTACACATTTTCCTTACTTGTCAGACGCTGGCAAAGGGAAGCTAAGAAGCTAAACTGGAAAGCGTCAAGCTTAGCAGGCTAATCGTTAGCTCAGTAGAAACTTAACGGTTATCCAGGACATTTACGTACAACAGAGCTCAACCTGGGCAGGATTGACCTGTCATGAGGCTAACAGCTAGGTTAGCATTAAATAAGATGCATCCAATTAGTCTAGAGGGCCGACATAGTGCGCTGAGATGGGGTGTAACAGAAGCTAACTTGGCTTAGCTGGTAGGCTAACAGAGGCACAGCTAACACAACTGTTTAGTCATGAATAGGTGTCATAAGTTTGTCGCCTCGCCGAAGAGTCGTCAATATTGATTGAACACACTGTAACATAATAATCTGAGATATATTTTTAGGTTAGAAAAGCGACAACATCAGGGAAAAGTGAGTGAGAAGTGAACTACCTGAGCTAACTGCGCAGCTAGCTAACGCTAACGTCAACAAGCAGCTTCTATAAACGTCAAGCTAGCTTCGTAGCTTTAGCATTAGCTCCCCCTGTCTTGGGTTGACAGCAGGTGTCTCGGTAACCGAAATAAAACGGCTCAGCTCACCGTGAGAAGTTCTCCTCTGGTCTCCATGACTCGGATAAAGACAGAGCTATCCTCCTGACAGATTAAACCAGCCGAACAGCGGAGGACGGCTCAGACTGGAGCCCAAAGTGAAGGTTGAGTCAGCCGGCTGCTGCTGCTGCTACCCTGCCTCAATATTACCCAGTGTGCACCGCGGGGGCAGGTCGCTTTGGTTCCTGGAAAACTTTCCATATTGAACAGGTAAACTCAGACACATCTATACTGGGTACACTGGTGTGAGCCGGGGTTACTAGAAATGTAAAGTACGACCCAATATTACAAAATTAACAGTAATACAGTCAGGACTACGGGAACAAAAATAGAAATCTTTGACTTCAGGGGTGGAGAGAACTCAACAACACTGAACTCAAACCCACTGAATTAGCCTTCTGAGGGTACATTTTACTCATCCAAGTTTAAGTACCAGTCCATGTATTTACTGAACAGAATCCAGAGTGTTGAGTCCATCTTGGACCATTTTATTTTGAACTTGCAGGAAAGTTAGAGCAGCAGCTCGTCTTCAGAGTTAATATGCTTACAGCCAGGGGCGTTCAAAGGTTCAAAAGAACCCCCTCAAGCTCAATAAATATACATATATGTATGTAAATAAATAAAAAAAAATACAACCCCTATATATATATATATACACACACACACACACACACATATATATTTATGTATATTTAAACAACCCCAATAAATATACACATATATATATAAATAGATAAAAAAAAACAACCTCAATAGATATACATATATATAAATAGATTAAAATAAGTAAACATATATATAAATAGATTAAAACACACACACACACACAAAGGGTTAAAGTTGTAAAGGTAGTAAATATACCAGATGATGATGTAAAAAAACTGCTTGCATGAAAGACAGTCAGAGCAGATGAAGCTGTTTTAGCTGTTTTCTTGCACAGGCTGAGAGGCTAATCCTCTTGGACTGATCAATAAGGACCGTTGTGATTTTAGCCCAATGAAACTCCTTATCATTATCATCTGGACTCTTCATCTTACCTTGGGCTATCCAACTTTTCAAATAAATTTAAAACTTTAGGATGTATTATATTTATGACTTTATAAAAGTGAAAATTTTAGGTCAAAAAAGTCAAATTGAATGACTTTTTAAACACAAAAACCTGGGTTTCGTTTCTTTTACAAATTCTCTCTATTTATTTTGAAATGTATTTCTTAAATAATTTAGTTTTTGAATAAGTAATTTGTCCATTTTATGAATAAACTTTAATTCTAAACTTATCCACACACATAAAAAATCAATTCAATATGGCTGTCAAATGGTTAAAATACTGACTAATCGTGATTAATCTCAACTTTCTGTAACATTTTAAAATTCCTCTAAATTGCAGTTAAAACTGCCCATGTTTCATTTTGAATCTTTGACCTGTCTTAAGGGTTAATGACTTCCTGTTTGGATGCAGACCTGCTTTTAGTTTTAAGACAGGACACTTTGGGTAGATACAAGAGAATAACATGAACTTATCTAAAGAACTAGAAAAGCACTCAGAGAACGCAGACCTCCGCCATTAGCCCTATCTCCCAATAGTGAAGAATCCTGTAATAAATTCCTCGGTCCGTCCCCATGTGCCCCCCACCAATGCATTTGCCGACTACTCCCTCCTCGGTGGGGTGGAAACACGGTGAGGTAAAGCATTGGCTTCGCTACGAGTGGACTGTCATGGTGGAAGCATTGCCTGCTGGTGCCAACAGATGAACTGACAGTCTCACCCATGGTCTCACTGGACGACTGGAAGTCATGGCAGAGGGTGAATATTCCTCTATTCCTCCCAGCATTGTGAGTATTCTCGCTACAGTTGGCTGTCTTTCTCTCTGTTACGCTCCGACTCATCTGCTCCACCCGGTGTGCATCTTTCAAACTCTATAAACTCCAAAACTTTGAATAAGTTATGCATGTCCGCCATCTCCTGGTGTAAAGTGGTAACAGCGCAGAGCTCCACCATTAGTCCTATCTCCCAATAGTACAGAATCCTTAAAAAAATTCCTGGATCCAGACGGTGATTCAGATCACTCCCAAAATCTTATCAGTTCTTCCTTATGCCATTTCCTTAAAATTTCATTAAAATCCGTCCACAACTTTTTGAGTTATGTTGCTAACAAACGATCAAACAAACCGACCCAATCACGTAACCTCCTTGGCGGAGGTAAAAATGAACTTTGAAAGGAAACAACAGTAAAAAGGAAATGTTAGATTAGTGAGACATTAAGGAGCAGTGGTGGACTTATTTTACATCACTGTGGCTGCAGAGAGCCTCTGATGGGGATTAACCAAAGACAGGGGCGATAAAACCTGTGATTAATCTGGATTTTAAAAAGTAATTATGGATCTGAATGAACTGTGATTATTGCATTAATGCTAGCAGCTCTACTCTAAACCAACTAAACTCTAACTGTTTTACTTTTTTAATGTGTTTGAATTGTGTACATGACACAACTTGCATTGCAACTGCACATCAATTTAAGTTCAAAATAATAGTTCAATAAAAATGGGGAGAAACTGCAAAAAGGTCCACTAATGGAAAAAAAATCAATCTCAGACAATAAGATTATTACTTTAAAACAATTAAAAATGTTTCTTAAAGAAATGTTGGACTTCTGAACATGTATCAACATGTACTGCACCAATACTTGGTCTGGGCTCCTTTTGCATGAATTACTGCAGCAATGCAGGCATGGCATGGAGGCGATCAGTCTGCGGCACTGCTGAAGCGTTTTGGCTGATCTAACGTCACTCACCAGGAACAAATACAGCCATAAAGAGTTACAAGAGCTTTTATTTATCTTGATTCACTCAGAGAAAAAAAAACAGATACAATAACCTCAATCATTCATTAGATTCAAACATAATAATTTATTTCTCATCACACCCCAGCAGAGTCATATGTTTGGTTTGAGGTAGTCGTCTCTTATCTTCTTCAGCTGCCATGTGTTGTTTTCTGTGAGTAAACGCCGTAATGTTTGTAATAGAGGAGTCCACTGAAGGACCGGAGTTCTTCTGCCATGATTGTTGAAAGCAGGAGCATCAGGATGAGCTGGTTAGGAGAAAATCATTGACAGAAAGTCACTCCTCGTCCTCCTCATTCAGCTCCTTATCAAAAAAAAAAAAAACATTTACAGAATATTTCTAAGTACTTCTCATTACATCCTAAAAGCAGGGACTATTAGTTAAAGAACATAAACTGGCTGTATATAAAAATCAGTGACAAACTGTCAGACAGTCTAGGGATGGATACATGTGTTCAAATACAAGTCAGAGGTAATTGATAATGATAAATGATGAGATAAAAAGTTTCTTCAACTAAAAACATACAGGAAGTTTAAGTGTTTATCTTCATGTAAGCAGTTGTAACAGAACAGAAAAGATAAGTGATCCACTCTAATATCAGAGCTGCACCTCAGTCACACAGGGAGCTGAGCAGAGACTTTCATTAAACACTTCCTGAGTTGTTATCCAGCTATCAAACATTAAAAGTCTAAAAACCAAGATTAAACAGTCAGCTTTTAGTCTTTTGTGCTGTTCAGACAATTAATTATTGTCAATTAACAAAACATTTAGAGAATTCAGAAGGACGGAGATTGATAAAGCCAAGCGTTTTCCTACTAGAATACAGCAGACAAACTAATACAGATCTAAATCTGTGTAAGTGAAGCGTATTAACGGGTATGAATGACGGGACTGAAGCTTTCAGGTCTGTAACATGACAACAGATGATCTTTAAACCTGCATTCTCTCAAATGACCACCAGGACGACCTGAAGACGATCCTGACCAGTTTTCTCAGTAGTAGGCAGCATTTCCTCCAGATCCATGCTCTGGACCAGAGAGAGCCTCCGAAGAATACCAGTTCATGAAAGTCCTTCAGTGAGGAGAATATTCACCAGGAGGATTTTAGGCCAGTTTAGTGATGGTGAGACTTCCTTTGATCCACAACGTGTCGATTTTGTCGAGTGACGTCAGTCTGTGGGAAAAATCAAACGTCTTCTGTCCATCCACGAAAACCCGAAAGCGACCGTGTTCACTGTGGAGCTCCATCTGAGAGGAGAGACAGGACAGTTAGAGCACAGGTGTCAAACTCAAGGCCCGGGGGCCAAATCTGGCCTATGGAATGATTATATCCGGCTGCGAGATCATATCATATTTATATTCTAACTGGCCCACCAGTATGAGGTCTGCAGATTTCCTCCAGTATAAAAATGTAAACTTCATCTTGATTATTTAAAATATCCCTTTAAGTCATAAAATCTGAAAAAGTAAAGTGTGTGTGTGTGTGTGTGTGTGTGTGTGTGTGGGGGGGGGTGTTGTGTTTGCATCTCAAGATTACAACTCAAACTTATGATCTTTACTTTTCATTTCATGCTTTGACCTTTTCAACTTTTTATCATTTAGGTTCCCTATTTTAAATTTTAAATCATATTTTGACCTTTTCAATTCCTTAGTTTGGCTTTTTAATCCCATATTTCGACTTTTAAACACAAGTTTTCAATTTTTTTCTCATATTTTGACATTTTAAATTCATAATTTTTACTTTTTATATCATATTTTGACCTTTGACACTCCAAGTTTTGAATTTAAGTCAGATTTTTTTTAGCTTTTTAAGTCATCATTTTGAATTCAAGCTCATATTTTTACATTTTCAAATCCTAATTTTTGGCTTTTTAATCCCAAATTTTGACCTATCAGACTCACAATTAAAAATTTTAAGTCATTTTTTGACTTTTAAACTCATGATTCCAAATTTGATCTCATATTTTCACCTTTCAAACTTATGATTTCAACTTTCTCCTCATATATTTGCTCTTTGAAAACATTATTTTTCTATTTTTATTATCAAGTTTTGATCCTTTGAACTAATATGTTTGAATTTTTATCTCAGATTTGAGCCTTTGAACTTAATATTTTTGCTGTTTTTGAATTTTCAAGTGATTTATCATCGGTGCTGTTTTTTCATATTTTATTACAGGTGAAAATGAGGTTGACAGTTAAGGTTAAATGTTGACCCTGTTAGACCCTCAGGTTCGACCTAAATCCAGAATCCGGCCCCTGCTGTCATTGAGTTTGACACCCCAGAGTTAGAGGTTTGGGTGGCTTCACAGTTTACAAATAAAATGTATAAAACCAGTTTAATCTGGTGCACTGGGGCTGTTTGAGAGGATATTCCAGCAGTAGCTTTATTGATTGATCTACATTTTTCTCCCCAGGATCATATAATTTTAAAGAAAATTAGACATGATCAACATCACAGAGGCACATACGTTTCAGCACTGATGTGCCATTCATGAATAAGAGCTGAGTCTATGACGTAAATGAAGGGATTGGGATCCTGTTTTCACCTGTTTTCTATACTGGGTAAGAGGTGGGGTAGGCGGGTCTGGATTAGTCCAGTCAATCACAGACAAGCATGCTAACACCTAGAACATTTGTCCCAACCTGGGGTCCGGGACCCCCCAGAGGGACGCCAAAGATCTGAGGGGGGCACGAGGCTTTGTCTGCTCTGCTCTGCTTTTTCCTCCAAGGAAAAATGGTTGGGAAAAACTGACCTAGAATATGCAACACACCCCCCGCAGTGTTAATTTTGGTCTTAGATTAGTCGACGAAAACTCAAAAACATTTTAGTCTTTACTTTTAATCCAAGCATTTATTTTCTTGCGTAAATCTGGTACCAAATCATGGTAGTGAGTTCTATACACTCTGCTAAACCTGGGGTCCCTGCTTTCTACAGCTGAGAGGCAGAATAGCTACAGATGCATTGTTTTTAGACAGATTTACCCACAGTGGAGAAACATCACAGATTTTGAATGTCTGACGAAAACTAAATTACATTTTAGTCTAGTTTTAGTCGTCTTTACGATAAATAAACTTAGTTTTTGTCAGTTTTAGTCATCACAGATCTATTTTTGTTAGTCTAGTTTTTGTCATGGAAAAAAGGCTGTCGACAAACATTTTTAGTCAGAGTTTTAGTCGACGAAATTAACACTGACTTCCTGACGTTCATCCAATCACACTCCAAGTGTTTTTCAAATCGTCTGCCCTTAAACTCTTAGTATTGAAGGTTTTCCAGACGGATGTGTGAAACAAATCCGCCTGGCCTGTCAGGTTAGGTGGAACTGTGGCTGGACAAATCTGTTTCCTGGACTAAAGAGGCAGTAGCTTTGGGTGTGAAATTGCCTCTCTGGAGTGTTGGGATAAATAAATTACTTATAAGGTCAAAGTCTTTTATTTAAACGCGTATGTACAGTTTTACTTTCCAACCAAAGCTGAACAGCATGCTTGTACAAAACATATTTCAAATGTCTTAAAAAATCAGCTTCCTTGTATAGATGCTGTATTGTTTTTGAGATTTAATTGTTTTTCCTGGTATGAATCCAGCCATTTTCCTTGGATCAGGAAATCCTGAAATTCTACATCAATGCTTAAATGTTCTTCTATTCTTCTTTTTTTTGCTTTCCCCAAATTCTGCATGTTCTCAAATGATACAATCTGTGTTATTTTCATAAAAGATGTTTTGAAAATGTGCCAATGTTTTTAAAAAACTACATGTTTTATAAGATTGGCGTATAGGAGATGGTATAAAGCCACCTGGTATTACTGCGTCATTTTATCCTAACAACGCGAACAAAGGCAGGATGGGTGACTGACAAGTTTCACTGTTCTTTTCTTTGGTCCTTAAAGAGTTAATATTCCTGCTGGTAGAAAACCCTCTGTGGTGAAATGATCTTCTTGAGCAGATTCTCCCACCTTGAAGGGCTGGTCTTTGATGAAGGGGAAGAAAGGCACGGCTCTGTCCACGTCTCCCCAGACTCCTCCCACGCAGGCTCGCCGAAGGACCTGGCGGTCCCTGAAGCGCACGCAGAGCTCCAGAGCTACATCAGTGGGAGGCTGCCCGCCTGTCCCACGACCACACGTCAGAGCTACATAGAACCTGCAGAGGAATGAGAGACAGAATCCTTCACATTTATCTCCTCAGACGCTATTCTGACATCTTTAAAGCATGCACTTTATTAGATTGTTGCAGATATCTGATATACCTTTATCTATAAACTCATATTTGGTACTACCCTTGCTCCAAAAAAGTTGGGACACTGTATAAATGTAAGTGAAAACAGACTGCAGTTTCTGGCAATCCCATAAACCCTTATTTTAGTCACAGTAGAACATAAACATCATATCAGGTGTTGAAACTGAGACGTTTTAACATTCTTAGAAATAGATGAACTCATACTGAATTTAATGGCGGCAACACATCTCAAAAAAGTAGGGACAGGGTAAAATGTCTCAGTTTAACATCTGATATGTTGTTAATGTTCTACTGTGAATAAAATCTGGGTTATTGGAGTTGGGGTTTTATATTCATTTAGCTAATATTAATATCTAGACTCCTGTGGCTGGAGTCTAAAAAGAATCAAACTGTCAGAGTCCCGATATTTTCATCCAAACAGAGCTCTTTGGTAAATAAACGTTCATATTTGTACTCACGGTTAAATCCCACCAGCAGAGGAAGGCATACGAGAAATAAAAGCGTAAAAGCAAAGATTATCTGTTTGACTGAGGCTTTTTGATTGGTCCTGACCTATAGAGGACAGGTTTGTGTCTGAAGGTGTTTTCACCTGTCAGGACGGGGGTCGACCACGCCCACCAGCACCACCTTCTTCCCCGGACACATCCCACCGCTGATGTGACCTCTGAAAGGAACCGCCTACAAAAAACAGACCCAAACTTCTGTTACTGTTCTGATCGATAGAAGGAGACAGTCTGACGTTTAAAAAGGAGCCTAAATGTTGATATCCTGTTTTATGTGATCATTTAAAACATAAAAGCTAGTGCCTTCATATATATGCCTCACATAAAAACAAACAGGAGAGAGCAATGACTCAAAACTTTCACCAATATCTGGAAAGAAGGAAGGAAACTAACGAAGGACAGGAAGAAGGAGGGAAAGAAGGAAGAAAGGAGGGAAGAGAGGATAGATAACATAGAAGGAAGGAAGGAAACTAACGAAGGAGGAAAGGAAGGAGGGAAGGAAGGACAGAAAAAAGGAAAGAAGGCAACTAATAAAGGAAAGAAGGAGGAAAGGAAGGGTGGGAAGGAAAGAAAGAGGGCAAAAAGGAAGGAATGAAGGAGGGAAAGAAGGAGGGAAAAAAGAAAGGCAGGGAGGAAGAGAGGATAGATAACAAAGAAGGAAACTAATGAAGGAGGAAAGGAAGGAGGGAATGAAGGGCAGAATAAAGGAAAGAAAGCAACGAATGAAGGAAAGAAGGAAAGTAGGAGGAAGGGAGGGGTGGGAAGCAAAGAAAGAGGGTAAAAAGAAAAAAGGAAGGAAGAAAGAGAGGATAGATAACAAAGAAGGAAGGAAGGAAACTAATGAAGAAGAAAAGGAGGAAGGAAATGAAGGACCGAACGAAGGACAGAAAAAGTAAAGAAGGCAACTAATGAAGGAAAGAAGGAAAGAAGGAGGAAAGGAAAGGTAGGAAGGAAAGAAATGGGCAGAAAGGATGGAGGAGAAGAAAGAAAGGAAAGAAAGAGGGCAAAAGGAAGGAAGGAAAGAAGGAGGGGATGGAGGAAGGAAAGGAGGCTAGGAAGGAGGGGAGGATAGAAAGGAAAGAAAGAGGGCAAAAAGGAAGGAAGGAATGAGGGAAATAGGTATGGATAGGAGAAGGGGACAAAAGGAAGGAGGAAGGAATGACAGAGGGAAAGTAAGGAGTGAAGGAGGAGGGAAGGAGGGCAGAAAAATAGGAAAGAAGGCAACTAATGAAGGAAGGACAGAAAGAAGGTGGGAAGGAAGGAAGGAAGAGAGGATAGAAAACCAAAAAGGAAAGAGGGCAACTGACGAATGAGGAAAGGAAGGAGGGAAAGAAGGACAGAAAAGGACGTTTTTTAGATGCCTACTCATCTAAGCCACATTCATCTGACAAATCCAGATAAATATTTTATTCTTGAGCAGGAAAGTAAAGCCTGAAGTGTCTAAAATGTCTCTAGGAAAGTCTGCAGATGTGGCGAGCTGAATGAACACGTGGAGTCTCCTGAATGAAGCTCCATATCTGCTGGAGAGTTTATAATTCACCCTGTCAGACATCAGAGCTGATTTTACTTCATCACAGACAAAGATGATGATAAGAACAGGAGGGTGAACTCATGACTTCATTTATTTACTGTTTGTGTCAAAAGCACTTTGTGCTGCATTGTTTTGTATGAAAAGAGCCAAACAAATAAAGATTGATTGATTGATTGATTGATTGATTGATCTATGTCATTGATATGTTAGTGTGCAGTCCTGCTTGTTCTACCTTTGCATGTGAGTGATTGTTTTTATTTGCATTATCATGTCCTTCCAGAGTAAATGTCTGTTTGTGTGACGCTGTGATTTCAGAGTTACCAGACTTCTGTGAGCGTCTCTGTCAGAACAAACGCTCGCGTTGTTCTCATCAGCCCCAGCTCTCTGAGGAAAAACCCATTTCTGGAAGAGACAAAGAAAACCACCTTTAGGAGTCCGTCTGAAACCTGCAGCTCCATGAAGAGGCTAAAAACTGAGAAATCTGAATGATGAAGTAAAATGACAGTATTTCCCAGAGTGCATCAGAATATTAGTAAAGTCTAAACGAGATTAAACCGTTTTTAATCCTCGTTGATTTTTATTCTGTTTACTCTCAGCGTTCACAGCTGACCTTTAACCTTTAACAGACATCCATTTGTCAAGAAAACCTTTTTCCACATCTTCTTTTAATGAACAATATAGAATCAATTTATCACCTATATGTGTGATTATAGATAAAGCAAAGGAAATACAGAATGATATAAAAATACAGAAACAAACAGAGCTAGATCATTCCTTAGGTACAAAGGTAAAGCTGTCGCTGACTCCCACTACAACTCCAAGCAGCCCAGCGGGACGTCACATGACCCGTGAGCAGCACGTGCTGCTTTAAAAGGCTCAGGGGAAACAGGAAATTCAACGACCTTTCAAAATAAATGCAGCTGAAATACAGAGAAAGCAAAAATCTCCACAGCTCCTTATTTATGATAGTGTTACTATTATGTGAATCTTCCTTTACACAGACTTATTTTATTTTATTATTCACTGCCAAAACAATGTGAATTCAACCATATTTAGACTTTAAACGCTGTCACATGACTACACACTTAAATAAACCTAGAGTTATTAATGACATGAAGAAATGATCTCCCCTTATCTAAACAGAGAGTTTATGTGAATGCCAAAGCTCACATCTCTGCTGGTTTAGTTTGATATCAATAAACTTAAAACAAAAAGTAAGGCAATTTGTGTTTGGTACATTATTTCTGTGTTGTAACAATGCTTTTTGGTAATAAATCTTATACCATTGGAAAGCCTGTTTATTACCCTTTTAAATGATGCCACATTTGTAGGGATCATGCATTTGTGGGATGAGCAGCAGAGCTGAGTATGTGGGTTGCGCCCATGAAAAATGTGCCAAATCTTCTCTGCTAATGCCAAACAGCTGATTCTGCCATTGACTCTTGTTTGGTGTTTGGTGGATTGGATGATTGAAGTTTGAAGAAACAAGACATATTGACAATTTAACAATTTATTCATTTAACAAACAGGAGCCTCAGTAGCGTGTGGAAGAACCAATCACAGCCACAACAGCCTGGCTCCTCCTCCTCATGCTGGTCACCAGCCTGGTCACACACTGCTGTGGGATGGCATCCCATTCTTCAACCAGCATTTGTCACCAGTCAGCCAACGTGGTTGTGTTGGTCACTCTGGGATCAACAGCACTACCAAGCTGATCCCACAAGTGTTCAGTGGGGTTAAAGGTCAGGACTGCTGGCAGGACATTCCATCCTCTCCACTCCCAGATTGTGGAGGTAGTCTCTGATAAACCCCGCTCTGTGGGGGCGAGTGTTGTCATCTTGGAGGATAGAGTTCTTGCTGACAGGGTGAGAAAACAGTATTCTTGAGGTGTTGTCTTCTTCGCGGCCTGTCTCTGACATTCCCCGTTATATGGAGCTTGGCCTTCAGTTTGGAGATGGTTCTAGGGTTCACTCCAAACAATGCAGCAGCTTGGTTTTACAGAACACCAGCTTGAAGTGCGCTATTGTACAAGCTCTATCCAGATCAGTCAAACGTGGCATGCCGATTCTTGAAGCAGACATCTACTGACCACTGTAGCAGGGCCCACGCTCACAGGTGCTGCCAATCAGGCACCTGATTGGACACACCTGGGGTACCAGAAGCTCAAAACAAGAGTCAGTAGCAACAGCAAAATCAGCTGTTTGGCATTGGCAGAGAAGATTTGGCACATTTTTCATGGGCGCGTCCTGTTAAGTCCCTGTTATTATTAGCTGACTTCAGCATTCATCTGAAGGAGCGTCTATGTTAACAGACAGTCCTGATGTGATCTCTTCAGCCGTGGTGAGTCAGATTAGATAAAAACAGGAGTTCTTATTAAATCATAAACCAGCCTTAGTCTCAGAGCGAAGTGCATTTATGAAAGTGCACCACTGCTGGCTCTGTTTACTCCTTCCTCTCTTAGATTTTCACTGTTAGTCTGTCAATATTTGAACTCTGTTTGACAACTGTTAACATCTTTCAACCAGAGCAGGCTGCTTGGATCTGATGTTGCTGTGATGTACTGGCATGAAGGCAGCTTTTATTTTGTTAAACCAGACAGGAAGTTGCATTGTTTCACTCTGGCTACATTCCAGTAAGAAAAGCAGAGCTCACTTCCTTAAAAACCAGGTTTAGTTTTCCTTCAGAAGTCAGAGTAAAGAGACTAAAGAGCAGCTGAATCTGTTAGCCTGATCAGGATTCTCTCTCCTCTGATTGGCTAATCCTCTCTGACATGTTTGCCCAGGTGTGTGTGTGAGTGTGAGAGCTTACCTTCCTGCCTGTCGCTGCTCCTGTCATTGTCCCTCGCTGTGTTTCAGCCATGTTGTTCCTCTGAGGGAAACAAATTCAGGGAAATGAGCGGCACGTCCAGTTTGTCTGCTTCAAACAAACCGAGCCTCTGCTGACGTCACAACGGCTCCAACCTGGTTCATTACACACACACACACACACACACACACACACACGGCTCTGGTTATCAGCGGCATGCCTCTCTCTCTCTCTCTCTGCTCAATAACAAGAGAGCTTATTGTGCTGCTGTGACTGAAGGCAAAAGCCCAAATGTTCAATCCTTTGCAGCTTTTCTCACAGCAGAGCCAAAATAAACCTCCTCAGACTTCAGCAACGTCCAGAAGTCAGATTAAAGGATGTAAAAACAAACAGGACGTCTATAAATGTACCTGAATGTTGGGTAAAAGAGAGCAAAGTCCACAGAGACTGTTTCCTGTCAGCAATCTCTGCAGATTTATCTGTTCAAATCAAGCACTGAGTAAAACCTCCATAAAGGAGAGCCTTAAATCTGAATCCTTAATAATCACAGTCAGGAGTGAGCGTCCTGTCTAAAGGAAATATAATAGGAAAGATTTCCACCTGATTCTCCGTTTATTCAACATTCCTGAAGACTTCATGGGCACGGGAGTTAAAAATGACCCCCCAGTGTTAAATTAACCCTCAGGCATCACTTTAATTTACTACCCTTTAAGGCCTTAAGGACAAAAATGTCCACTTCCAAAACTGCTATAAAAACTTAACAGATTGATTTTTTTTTTCTTCTTTTTTTTTTTTTGCATAAATCTCTTAAACAACTTCAGCTGTGCTCAAAACTACCAAACATTCAATCATTTTGAGGATTTTAACCCTTTAAATGCCAGTTTGATTACTTAAGGCCAAAAAATGTGGTTTGAATGGGAGTCAATGGGACATTTTGTCCTTAATGACTCAAAATGGTAGTTAATTTTAAATCGGATGCTACACAAAAACTAATAATGCATCAAAGTCAATATTTTGGCTAATGTTTGACATACCCAGGACTGATTAAAACCCCCCCCCCAACATTAGTTATTTGGAAAATATTTACTGTTGTGTGTTTTTAGAGAAAAATATGACCATCCTGCAATCAAACTGGCATCTAAAGGGTTAAAATCCTGAAAAATTATTCAATAATCGATTGTTTTGATTAGCGCTGAAGTTGATAAAAAGATTTGACCAAAAAAAGCTGAAAAAAATATGAATGTGTACTATTTTTATTGCAATTTTTGCAAGTGGACGTTTTTGTCCTTAATGACTGGAAAGGGTAGTAAATTTTAAATCCAAAGCTACACAAAAACTAAAAATGCATCAGAGTCGGTATTTTGGCTAATCATGGACATGTCCATGCTGGATTTAGAAATAATGCTCAGCCATCCAACATTTGGTTAAAGGAAGATTTCACATTTTTTCACTTTTTTAAAATTAAAAACAACATTGACTTTAAGTAATCAAACTGGCGTTTAAAGGGTTAAAATCCTCAAAATGATTGAATGTTTGGTAGTTTTGAGCACAGCTGAAGTTGTTTAAGAAATTTATGCAAAAAAAAACCCCAAAAAAAGCTGAAAAAAATGTGAATCTGTGAAGTTTTTATGGCAGTTTTTTGGAAGTGGAAATTTTTTTCCTTAATGGCTTTAAAGAGAAGTAAATTTGTTTCACAGAGTTCCTCTGACCATTAGAGAAATTGAAATTTGAATTCAAATATTTGTCTCTAAAGAAACTTTGTTATAAAAAATGAGACCATATGCACTAACAGCCAAAATGTGAGCAGAGAAAGAGGAAAGATTTGCCTGAATGGACAAAACTGTCCCTGGTGATGTCTGAGGGTTTAAAAGAGCAGTTCTCATTAACGTTGCCTCAGTTATTCTTACTTTATTTGCTGGCATTACCAACACATTATGGCTTTTTGACCCTTTTGCCTCTTTTAAAGCTACTTCTCTACTTTTTGTCCATGTTTGAAACTTCTTTTTGCTGTCTCTAATCAATTGTTTTTGCAAATGTTGTCACTTGTTGCCTAATTTCCATTTATTTTTTTGCCTTTTTTTTTTTACCATGTTTGCTGCATCTTTTAGCCACTCTTAATACTATTGTCCCGCATTTGCCCACTTTTGATATTTGATCGTATTTATGATGGATTTCTTGCCACTTGTTGCCCCTTTCAGCACATTTTGCTGCTTTTCACCCTTGAACTCCACTGGCTCGTCACTTTTAACCCATTTCTGAAGGTTTTGGCCCATGTGTGCCACTTTCTTTTGCCACTTTTAACCCATCCTTCCTGCTTTTTGCCCATTTCTGCTGCTTTTCTTGCCCCCTATCGCCCATGTTTGCCACCTTTGTTTTCCTATTTTAGCTCATTTTGCCCATTTTTCCCATTCTAACCAGTTTCACTGTGTTTTGCATATTTACCACTTCTTTTTGCCACCTGTTGTCCATTCTTGCCATTTTAACCATTTTTTCTGCTTGTTTTGGCACTCTTAATAAAATTTTTGCCACTTATGCCCATTTTTGACATTTTATTATATTATTTGTGACGCATTTTTTGCACCTTTTAACAGTTGTTGCTGCTTTCACCCCTGAATGCCACTTGCTTGCCCTCTTAACCCGTTTCTAATGGTTTTGGTCCACATGTGGCGCTTTCGTTTTGGCCACTTTAAACACATTTTTCCTGCTTGATGCCTGAGTTTGACTCTTTTACATTTTTGCTGCTTTTGCCCATTTTTAATACTTTTCTTACCCCTTTAGCCCATTTTTGCTGCTTGAGATTGCCACTTTTACCCATTTTTTTCTGCTTTTCTTACCCCTTGTCATCTATGTTGCTACCTTTATTTTCCAATTTTTCCCACTTTAAATGAATTCTACTGCTGTTTGCCCATCTTTTCCACGTTCTTGTCCACTCTTTGACACCTGTCCTTACCATTTTAAACCTTTTTTTTCTGCTTGTTTTGGCACTCAGTGCAATTCTGATGCATTTGCCCATTTTTGTCAATCAAACATATTTATGATGCTTTTGTCCACTTTCACTGCTTCTCTTGCCACGTTTGGCCCATCTTTGCCTCTTTCTTTGCCCATGTGTGCCACCTCTTTTTTGTGTCTTTCCCTAAGTATTTCATTCTTTTACATTAAAGCTGTCCCAGTTTCTTCTTCTTTATGTTCTGGCATGCTGACGTTTGTGCTCATGGCTCTAACAGTTTAGGTGAGTCTGCTCATCCACTCTGTTAACATCACCAAGAAAAAGATCATTCTGTTGTGATTAAAGGAGTTTACATAGTGAAAAAGACTATACTTTACCACAGCAATGACACTCGTTGTTGCTTTGTTAAGAGTGGTCATTATTCAGGCTAAAAATAAAATACTGCTATCACAGCTGAACACAATGGACCAGGATTTTGCTGACCTTCATGGGCCCCAGTTTGGCAGAGCCCCAGAAAGCTCTCCTGTGTTTACCACTTTATGGGCGGCCTTGGCTGCAGCTCCACATAGTGGTCAACAGAGATGGAAGCGTACCAGACTATTGTACTGAAAGTACAGTCTTTTACCTAAGCAGAAGTATAAATACTGGCCAATCTGATAAATTAACAGTAAAAAGCATTTAATTTAAAGTTGATTTAAAGTGCTGATCTTTCCTTACTGGCGAGAACAACATCATAATATGGATCTACAATGGTTGGCTAGGTGTCCCCCCTCTTTAATCATAAAGTAAACCCCATCAGCTGATTTAGGATGTGATGTTGAATCATCCGCTCTGAGCTGCTGACGGTCCAGTCACTTACCGGCCAGTTTCAGGTCACTGACAGGAAGCTAGAAACTCCTTGTTTTAACTCCTAGTCTGTATTTTTTTTCACTCTGTACTCATTTTTTACCCCCAGAATACACCTCAGTGAAGGTAGAATCACTGATTTCAAAATGTTCCCAAAAAAGTAAAATATACCAAAGCCACTCTGTTTCAGCCCTGCTCAGAACCAGCTATCTGCATCAGTCACTTTAAATGTTACCGAGCTGTTTGACTCCGCCCCCTGACCCCACCCCTCTCAGGAAATGGATGTAGCTCTCCTGATCTTCCTTTCAGCAGGAAGGCTGAACTTTCTTCCAAGCAGGGAGGGCCTACCAAACCTGGGGGCGGGGCTAACTCCCCACATGACATATGAGGGGAAAATCTGCTTGTTTCAGCACATATTTTGTAGAAAATCCTGAAATAGTGCATTTTGCACAATAGCTGACCTTTAATGTGGAGCTTATGGGGACTTCTTGGCTTTTGCAGACAGCCCCTAGTGGACACTTGAGGAACTGCAGCTTATTGCACTTTCCCATTTGGTGTCATTTCTTCACACCAGAGGTTGCTGCTTGATCAGAAGCACAGACGTGAGCATGCTCATACACTAAAAGGGAGGCTAAACATGAAGTCTTAGAATGAGGATTCTAGCCCTGCTGATGTTAGCATTTAGCTCCAGGTAGCACTCATCTTAATTACAGCCTCCTAGGACAGATTACAGGCTCTACTGTTCACGGCTTGTTTTTGGTATTTTCCTGGGATTTGTTGTCAGGATTAACTCTGAGGCTTTAAGCTACATAATGTAAACGCTAACAAAGCAAACGTGACAGTAACAGATCATGTAGGTCTGCAGAATTAAAGAGTAGAATAACTCGAGTCAACTCACCCTCACAAAGTCTGCAGCAGAGCTTCACAGAGCGGCTCCATCTCTGGTTCTGCCGTTTTACTTTTAATGCGATTTACCAACAGATGAAAAAGCTCATTGTCTCGTAACTTTCCATTTCTTTTTCCACAGAGAGAAGAAGAATGGGAGGAAGCAGGAGGATGTGAGGTCAAAGGAAAAGGGCCGAGCTGGACGGAGAGGAAACACAGAGAACTCCTGATGTGGTGCTGCTGTCAGAGAACACAAAACCATGTCAGTTTAGACAGAGAGCTTTCCTCTTAAAGGCTTTACCAGCAGGCAGTCTGCTGATAATGGAAATGCTGCTTTTCCTCAAAAGCAGAACAAGAATGCAGCCAGCAGCTCTTTCTAGGAAAAACATGGAGCTACTTTACAGGAGCATGTGCTGAAAACAAGAGGATGTGCAAACTTACTCTCTACTTAGACAACCTATTATCAATCCCTCCATCCATTTCCTGCAAAAATAAATTCCACAAAAGTTGGGACACTGTGTAAAATGTGGGCGGGAAAGAATACCGTGGTTTCCAGATGCTTTTCAACTTCTACTCATCTGAATAAATCACAAGTACGAGAGATTTCATGTTCAAACTGATCAAATGTAATATACACACAGTCTGAATTTCATGCCTGCAACACCTTCCAAAAAAGTTGGTACAGGGATACAAAAGACTTAAATACAGTCGTGGACGAAAGTTTCGGCACCCCTGGAATTTTCCAGGATACACACCATTTCTCCCAGAAATTGTTTCAATTACAAATGTTTTTGGTATACACGTGTTTATTTCCTTTATGTGCATTGGAGCAACACAAAAAAAAAAAAAAAAAAAAGACAAAATGGACATAATTTTGCACAAAACTCAACAAATGAGCCGGACAGAATGATTGTCCCCCTTTTAAAACTGTGGGAAAATCATTTTATTTCCAGCATGTGATGCTCATTTAAACTCACCCGTGGCAGTAACAGGTGCTGGCAATCTAGAAATCACACCTGAAGCCAGTTAGAATGTCTAAAAGTTGACTCAACCTTTGTGTTGTGTGCCTGTGTGTGTCACACCAAGCATGGAGAAGAGGAAGAAGAGCCCAGAATTGTCTAAAGACTTACAAAGCAAAAAACAATCTCAAGGTTACAAGACCATCTCCAGAGATCTAGAAATTCCTTTGTCCACTGTGTGTAATATAATCAAGAAGTTTATAACCCATGGAGCTGTGGCTAATCTCCCTGGACGTGGACGGAAGAGAAAAACTGACAAAAGGATGCAACGCAGGATAGTTGGAATGGTGGATAAACATCCTCAGTCAACTTCCACACAAATTCAGGCTGTCCTGCAGACTCAGGGTGCAAAAGTGTCAGCTGGGACCATACGTGGTCATCTGAATGAGATGAAGCGCTATGGCAGGAGACCGAGGAGAACCCCACTGCTGACAAAGAGACATAAAAAAAGCCAGACTGGAGTTTGCAAAAATGTACCTGAGTAAGCCTCAATCCTTCTGGGAGAACATTTTGTGGACAGATGAGACTAAGCTAGAGCTTTTTGGAAAAGCACATCATTCTAGTGTTCACAGAAAACAGAATGAGGCCTACAAAGAAAAGAACACAGTACCTACAGTCAAACATGGTGGAGGTTCAAGGATGTTTTGGGGTTGTTTTGCCTCTGGCACTGGGTGCCTTGACTGTGTGCAAGGAATCATGAAATCTGGAGACTATCAAAAGATTTTGGGCCGCAATGTAGGGCCTAGTGTCAGAAAGCTGGGTCTGGGTCAGAGGTCATGGGTGTTCCAGCAGGACAATGACCCCAAACAAACCTCAAAAAGCACCAAGAAATGGTTGGAGACAAAGCTGGAGAGTTCTGAAGTGGCTAGCAATGAGTCTGGATCTAAATCCCATTGAACACCTATGGAGAGATCTCAAAACTGCTGTTACAAGAAGCACCCTTCAAATCTGAGAGACCTGGAGCAGTTTGCAAAAGAAGAGTGGTCCAAAATTCCAGCTGAGAGGTGTAAGAAGCTTGTTGATGGTTACAGGAAGTGATTGGTGTCAGTTATTTTTTCCCAAGGGTGTGCAACCAAATATTAAGTTGAGGGTGCCAGTCATTTTGTCTGGACCATTTGTTGAGTTTTGTGTAAAACTGTGTCAATTTTGTCCTTTTTCTTCAGTTTTTTTGTGTTGTTCCAATGCACATAAAGGAAATAAACACGTGTATACCAAAAACATTTGTAATTGAAACAATTTCTGGGAGAAATGGTGTATTTTCTGGAAAATTTTCAGGGGCGCCAATACTTTCATCCATGACTGTATGTGAAGCGCCGCTGCTGACCCATCTGCATCAACAAAACTAAGACTCTACCCTGGAAAGGCAAAGAGAGACATCAACAAAAAAGAAGCCCCGCTCATCTGAGACGGACTGATCTAAAGGGGAAAAGTGTGCTGTGGTCTGACAAGTCCACATTTCAGCGTGTTTCTGGAAATAATGGCTACCGAGTCCTAGAGGGGGAAAAGGAAAATCAAGATTGCTCTCAAAGTTCAAAAGCCAGCATCTGTAATCAGGGACCATGTTAGGGGTCGCTTACACATCTGTGAAGGCAACATTCATACAAGTTTTAGAGCCACATTTCCATCCAGACAATGTGTTTTTCAGGAAGGCCCCTGTTTATTTCACTGAGGCAACGCCACCAACATCCTACATGAGTTATAATGGCATGGCTTCACAATGAAAGAGGGCGGGGCCTAGACTGGCACACATGCAGTCGAGACCTGTCTCCCATTGAAGATGAGTGGTGCAGTAGGATGCACATATTACAACAACAGTCATGTGACACACATCAAGTAGGAATGGGAAAGAATTCCCCTTTAGGTCCTCAGGAATCAGCATAGGTTGACTCAAACAGCTCTTGAAGCCAACCTGCAGAGGCTTCCATATTGAAATTGCGGTCTCAACTGAACTTTGGATCAACCTAACGGCCCGCCCACTAAGCTCGACTTCCTGTCAGC
Source organism: Cheilinus undulatus (assembly GCF_018320785.1). NCBI lineage: Eukaryota > Metazoa > Chordata > Actinopteri > Labriformes > Labridae > Cheilinus > Cheilinus undulatus. The sequence goes on from NC_054868.1 coordinate 2,617,455, forward strand.
TACCAAGCATTCTGGTTGACAGAAACTTAGCCTCTGCCTGTCGAGCTATCTGTCAATCAAATGAGACGCACCAATCAGTGCGCAGTGAGGTTTTTCCTGAATATAATCTAAACCAGTGGTTCTAAAACTTATTTTGCCCTAGGCACACCATATGATATGGATACAAAATAGACTCTTTCAGTAATGACAGTCAAGGCCGTCGTTAGGGGGGATAACGGGGAAACTGTGATTACCAATGTATTTAACCCAAATAAACATTCTAATCAAAGAAACAAAAATCTGTTTTATTTATTTGTGCATGGTAAAATACAGCCTTCTTAAAGATGCTATCCCATTAAAACAGAATTACCTTTTGATTGGTAGTGTTAATGTTGATGGAGACACTGAACTAAATGATTATAATGGAGAGTAATGTCAACTTCATAGCAAGGTCATAATGTGCAGAAAAATCAGGATGTTGGAAAATAAAGTGGAAGACACTGAGACAACTTCAGTTGACAAGAACTGAAGAATTGTGAAAAGAGAACAACAAATATGATGTTGGGGAAAACCGGGCAAAAAGTGGCAAAAATGGGCTGAATTTGTTTTATTTTATAAATTTGGCAAATATTTGGAAAAAAAGTGTCCAAACAATAGCAGAAGTGGGCATAAATTGGCAAAAGGTAGCAAAAATAGGTAAAATTGGCAAAGAGCTGTTAAAAATGATGCAAAATTGGGGGAAAATGACAAAACCATAATGAAGGGGGTGAAAAGGTTTTAAAAAAGTGGCAAAAAATGGCAAAAAGGGGTAAAAAATGCTGAAAAAAATGGCAAAACAGTGGCAAAACAATAGTAAAAGTGTGCAAAAAATGGTAATAAAGGTGTCAAATTTGCATAAAGCAGCAAAAAAGTAGCAAAAAGGGGTTAAAAGTGATGATAAAAATGGGCAAAAATGACAAAACAACAGCAAAAGTGGGCAAAAAGGTTTTAAAAGGTGACAAAAATGGGTTTAGAGTGGCAAAAATGTGTTGCAAGTGTTAAGAAGGGTGCAAAAATAGGTTATAAGTGGCAAAAAGTACAAATTCTCAAGGCACACCCTTTGAGAATGCTGATTTAAACCATTGTGGTACAAAAAAATTCACCTCCGTACAGTGAGAGCACATGAAGACACTAGCTAATGAGACACGTTTGGTGTTTTGAACCAGGCTGTAAACCAGTTTATTTCTAGCGTAAAAACCGGCTGTTTAACAGGTGTCCAGATGGTACTTCCAGTGTTCCTGCAGCCAACCTCAAGTGGACACTCGCGGTATTCCAGTTTTTTTACACTTCTGCATTGGTTTTATTTTTCAGGAGCGGAGGTTGCCGTTTGGTTCTCAGTATTGTTAGAGGAAAAAGTGATGGAATGCAGTGATCAATGCTCCTGTCCCAGCTTTTTTGGAATGTGTTGCAGGCATCAAATTCAGAATGTGTGTGCATTAAACAACAAACTTCAGCTGTTTGAGCACTAAATATCTAGTCTTAATAGAATCTAGGTTGAAAGTTTTTTACTCACAGTGGCTCAACGTTGTTAGAATTGAGGTTAATATTAACTGATTCATTTGAAAATGTTTATCTTATTGTCTAGTTATCTATTGTGATGGCCACACAAGAGTAATACCACTCAAACCCACACATTAACCTCCTATGTTCCTCACATTGAGTTATTTTGCGGTAAACCACACAAACATTAGTTTGATTTGTTAATTTCACCACAAATTATCTACACATTATTTGATCTGGTATTAGTTTATTTCTGTTTTTAATCTTAGACTGTTTAAACTTAGTGGCACAGTTTGGGCAATGTTAAGGTTACATGTTTCTTTCTTCTGAGTTACCTGGATGGTGGGGGAGGAACTTCCTGTTTCAGACAAAAGGTGTGGCCTATCGCAGAGAGGACTTTTATGCTGAAGCCACCTCATTGGAGCAGACCAAGAGCCATGATGTCATGGGGGGGTTTGGGTTTAGTTAGTTTTGCTTTGTATTTAGTTTAATTTAGTGTCCATTTTGTCTGCTCCTCTTGTGTTTCATTTGGTTCGGCCAAACCTATAAATTCACTCCCTTTGTCTCATTGTGTTAGGTCTGTTTATTTCTGTTCACACCTTCATTTTGTCTTCTTTACTTAAAGTTATATTAAGTTGATCTCTTTTATAGGCCTTGTTCTTCTGAGTTGGTTTGTAAATTTGGTTTTCCTTTGTTTGGATAAAATAAAAGCCCACATTTTTTTTAAAATCACTCCTGTGTCTCATGCCTTACTGCTTGGTCCCTGACATCTATTGTTAATATATTTTACTGTTTTACTAGATTTCCTATCATATCATGACTACAGAAGATGTTATCATGTATGATCAAATCATGTGGTAGTATACAATGTACCAACTTTTTGGAATTGGAGGTTGTATACTGCTTATCTGTTCAGGGTCAGAGTCCCAGCTGTCACTGGGATAGAGGTGGGGTACACCTTGGACCGGTTGCTAGGCCATGAAAGGGACGTTCAGAAACAAGCTTGCTCACACTCACATCTACGGGCAATTTAGAGTCATCAGTTAACCTAACGAGCATGTCTTTGGACTGTGGAGGTAGCATGCACAGGTAGAACATAGAAAGCCCTGTCTGAGGAGGACTGAAACCACTAACCCCTGACCCCTGATCCATGATCCTGGGTCAAAATGAAGACACCAGAGGCAAAAAAGTACAAATAAAACACTTCATTTAATTAATGCAAACAAAATCTTCAGCAGACAGCACACTGTGTCAAACGCTGAACATTAATCGTATAAAAACTTCATAAATAAGCAAACACACAAAGTGGTGAAACATAAAATACATTAATTTGAAAACATTATCTTCATAAAAAAGCCCAGAAATAATCCCTTTTAAAAAAAAAGTTAAAAAAAACAGCCAATTTAAACTTTGTTTATAAAAACATAACTTACAACAAAAAAAGATATGAAACAAAGTAGGACGGTCCTTAGCTTGAATTCAGTGTACCGTCCCTTTAAATGTTTACCTGTGAAAACCTTTGTAGCTAGTAGCCAATGGGAGAGCTCCGTCATTTTGATGTCACTCCATCAGTTTATCAAGGAGGTTATTCAACTCTCCATATACATATACATAAACATATATTATTTTATCTTATACATCATATGCATTTATAAAAAGTGTGACTTTTCGTGTGACTTTTGGGGACTTTAATGACTACATCCACACCAGTAAACCCGACACTGAACGTCTTTTTATCCATTTAAATCCAACTACAATCATTTATTACCGCTAGCTTGAATGCTAACCACCATATTGTTTACCCTTTATGAGGGTCTGTCAGCCAATGACAGGCTGTTCTGTAATCACGTGATGCTGCCTGAATAGAGCATAATGGAGAGATAGAGAGAGCCTGTGATGCAGCCCCCTGTATTATTATTTTAATATTTAGGAGTAAAACTCAATAATCAGCAGAAAAACAACTTTAGTGTCACAAAGATGCTATACATTTTGACTCTATGTGTTGAGTCATGTTCTGAGTCAAATGTGGGTCTAAAATAATTTGCTAGTCTGCACAGTCAGTCCAGAAAGTTCACTCTGGTATCGGATCAGGACTCGGTATCAGCTTGTACCAAACAATTTGGTATAGGGGAAGAAAAAATGGTGTCTGAACATCTCTGTCAAAAAACAGAAATTTCTCAGTCTTTCTAGGGCTTCTATTTTTGTTGCTGTGGTATTATCTTTGTTAATGACAAGATGACAACCTTAGAACATTTAACATCTCCATTCCAGTTGATCAAACCAGTGTTCCCAGTAAGAAGGAGAATGAGGCTCCCACAGCAAGACCCAGAACCAGGAAGAAAGTCATCAGAGAGCCAGCCGTCTCACAGTCTTTACTCCGCACCAACCTGACGGACAAAAACACAAAGTTAGAGTCATTTTAAAGAAATCCTCAGGTTGGTTCAACACAAGGTACAAACTGCCAGTGGGGCCATGGAGATTTCTCCATTCTGCCTCTGATATCCCCCCTCTAGTGACAAATTTCATCCCTGGGAGGATTGGTTTTGTCCCTGCCTCTGCTCGAACAGTGAATGCATCACTCTTCAGCATTCACTGTCTGACTGAAACACACGACCAAAACTCCAGATTTTGAAAAATATCAAAAAAACTTCCTTTAAAAGTCCAATTAAACACAGAAAAACACATTTTTTTTTTGTTTTCTGGGAAACTCCCCCCTCTGGTTTTTAGCAATATGCACCCTGGTTCAACATATTTTATTATCATTCTCTTTTCTAGCTCTTAAACTGTGTTGTCTGTGCCATGTTAGGTAGATGTTGAACCAAATTTCCCCAAGTGGGACAAACAAAAAAAAAACAAAAACAAAAAAAGGTTGTTTGAATTTTACTGAAGCTTTATGGAAGCGTGGCTCTGTCAGACTGTAGATCTTAAACATACAGCACGTCGATTGATCTAAAAAGACTCACTGTGGAGCGTAGGCCATGCAGAGGCTCGCCAAGTATCCGTTGGAGAAGGAGAACAGCGCCATGATGATGACGAAGGCGAGGTCGTGCCTGAAGAAGATGGGGAGTTTGGAGTCGTGGACATTACAGAGCATGAGTAGAGGGATGAAAATCACACGAGAAAAGACGGCGACGGGAAACAGAGAGCTGTCCCTCGAAGGCTGCACAGAAAAACATGTCCACAGTCAGTAAAATAGAGAATATTTACCCAACAAAGAGGCATTTTTAACACTCACCCACTGGGCGAGGGAGGGGGCGCTGCGGCCGAGCAGGTCCATGGCGTTAAAGACGATGAAGCAGCAAACACAAGTGAAGATTTTTTCTGTTAGAGACACAGAAAGACTTTATGTGGAGTAAAGACTTCAAATTTAGCACATTTATTATGAAATACTAGTTTAAATGACGAAGAATCTAAGCAGAAACAGAGCGTCCATGTTTTTTCTAAATCTTTGAGCATCACACACGATAAAATATAAGACATATAATCAGTCATAACATCAGATAGATAAAAATGATGTCTCACTCCAGGCTTGGTTGTCTGTGTAAACGGTCTGAACTCGGACTGTGATCACCGGAAACACTGACAGAGTTACAGCAAAAACACACGTCACACACAATGCCATCAGCCAGATCTGAAGAATAAAAAAAACAAAATAGTTTAAACAAAGTTTAAAATATGTCTCATTCAATCCATGCTAATTATCAAGGTAAAACTCTTAAATAGATTTTTATTGGTAAATGTGTTTTTGGGGGTTCGAGTCAGCCAGTTGGACATAAAAATGAATGAATGAACTGACTGTTTAACAACAGTTTATTAATAATAATATAGAACAAAATAAGAAAAGCAGTGTACCTTTTTAAAGACAGCAAAGACTGACGAGCGCTCCTGACTCTCCTCAGCCTCAACGATCTTCCCGTTGGCCTCGAGGTCTTTGGCGTTGTCGTTTAAGGGTTTCTTCTCTTTAAGAAAATAAATGTTTCAGAGAGGAAGTTAACAAAACTACCCAAACTGTTAACAGGTTTTATCACTTAAAATTACTTCTTCATAGTAACCAAGTCCACACATAAGGGGGGGAGATTTCTGAGAGCCAGCCAAATGAGGGGGACAATGGAGGTCAGCAAAATCCTGGTCCATTATAAAGTTAAGCTGTGATAATCTTATTTTATATTTGATCTGAATAATGACCACTCTTATCAAAGAAACAAAAATTTACTTTATTTTTGCTGTAGTAAAATATAGCCTAATTAAAATGTAAACCGCTTCTCTTAAACCTAAATGACGTTGTTTTGCTAATTTTGACACTTAAATGGGCAAACTGACTAAAATATTCAGAAAATAAGACATGACGTGCACAAACACCAAGAGGCCGGAAATAAAGTAGAGGGGAAAAAAAGCATAAATGTGTGAAAAGATGCAAAAATGGGTTAAAAAGGCAAAAAAAGGGAATGAAAATAGGGAAAGGCAGTTAAATCCTGGCAGAAATAGGTCAAGAAAGGCAAAAGTGGAGCAAAAATGGAGAGGAAAATGGTGAAGAGTGTTGAAAAAGTGGCAAAAATGGGTTAAGATGGGCAAAAATGACAGGAAAATGGTGAAAAGTAATCATAAAGAATTGTATAATGGATTAAAATGGGCAAAAATAGATGAGAAAATTGTGAAAATTGATTAGAAAGTGGCAAAAATGGGTTAGGATGGGCAAAAAAGGGGGAAAATGGATGGGAAAATGGTGAAAAGCAGTTAAAAAGTGGCTAAAATGTGAAAAGAAGCCAAAATGGGCCAAGAAAGGCTAAAAAGAGGCAAAATGGATAGGAAAATGGCAAAAAGTAATCACAAAGAATGGCATAATGGGTTAAGACAAGGAAAAAGGGGCAAAAAAAGGGAAAATGGTGAAAAGCAGTTAAAAAGTGGCTAAAAGGTTAAAAGAAGCCAAAATGGACCAAGAAAGGTAAAAAAGAGGCAAAAATGGATAGGTAAATGGCAAAAAGTAATCATAAAGAATGGCAAAATGGGTTAAGACAAAGAAAAAGGGGCCAAAATGGTCAGGAAAATGGTGAAAAGCAGTTTAAAAGTGGCTAATGGGTTAAAAGAGGCCAAAATAGGCCAAGGAAGGCTAAAAAAAGGGGAAAAATGGATAGGAAAATGGCAAAAAGTAATCATTAAAATGGCAAAATGGGTTAAGACAAGGAAAAAGGGGCAAAAATGGATGGGGAAATGGCGAAAAGCAGTTAAAAAGTGGCTAACACTGGTTAAAAGAGGTCAAAATGGGTTGAGATGGGTAAAAAGGGGCAAAATGGATAGGAAAACGGTTTAAGAGTGTATTCAACATCAGGACCCAATTATAGATACACTTTTCAGGACACTAGAGCCAATGCTACTTTTCAAACACATATACATTAATGTGCCAATAAATCACGGCTGGGGAGGGCCCACTCATGGGGTTTTCAGGAGCCCAGCTGACTCTGTGGGCCTGTTGGCAACACCCACTTATACCTGGTAATGCTAATGTTAGCATGCTATTTTCTAACCATACTGATGAGCTAAAAGACATAATTTTGTTTATAGTTCATAAATCTGGAATGACACTCACAGAATGTGCTCAGTGATTTAAACACCCCCTAAATGGACCACCTCCAACATGTTCAGACATAACCTTTGTAACAAGTCTTCAGGTAACAGTTGTTTATTACGGCAGATTTACTGACACATGACGTACCTGTACTATTGAGGAGTTTCTGCGTTGTCTCTGGTTTATCAGACTGATTTCTGTTCAGGTAGAAACGAGCAAACTCCTGCCAAAGAAAAGCAAAACATTAATGCTCAGCTGTGCTAGTTTGTTCCATGTGATGCTGACTCTGCTGAGAGGATTGTAAATTATGGCGCCCTCTGCTGTACAAATCAGAAATACTTTGAAGTAATTGAGAAGATGACCAGATTTAGGACTAGTAATATGAAATCAACTTGATGAATGTATTTTTATTTCATTGTTTAAAAATTTTCAAATATTGTTGATTGTATTTAATTTTGAGTTATTTTGCTTACTTATTTAATTTTCAATTTCAACTTATTGCTTTAGGTATTTTTCCAATATATCCATATAATTCATGATTTTAAATGTTTGTGAAAAAAAATCAAAAATATACATATGATTTGTAAATATATATATATATCCTGAGATGTAAAATTCGTCTAACTAAAATCCTGTCGTTTCTGGTCTGTGACATTTCCCTGTGTCTGAGTGTTCGTCGTCGTGTTTCCTCACCAGGTGAGGCATCAGCAGGTAACACAGCAGAGTGATCAGAGTGGCCACACAGGGAGTGATGAAGTATCCCAGCGCAGCAGAGTTTTTATCTGCGTTACCTGCAGAGAAAAATAAACAGAATAACTCTTCTTCTGTGCACACAGGGTGACAGGGTGGACTCAGGAAACCTGAGGGTGAAATGATGAAACCTGCTGTGGTATACACTACACTGTAAAAACAGAAGAATTATGAATTATTTAACCTTTTATTTCCTACACAAGGAATGACAAAATAAACTTCATACAGAGGAGCTTATGGTGCTTTATCCCTGATGCTTGACATCGCCTGTCTGTAGAGCTCAGGCTAATACTGGAGCCGTCTACATTTTCATTTTGTCGTTCTGATTGGTCCATAATGGATGCAACAGAAGGAACATTCGTCCAATCACCTTCAGAGACTTTTTTTTTGCAAAGTCTTGCCCTTCCCAAACACTTTGAATGGGAGCTTTCCTGGATAAATGTGAAATATATCGATGTGAGGAGAACATGAAACTGTCTATCTGGTGTGACAGGTTAGCTGAGTCTTATTATATTATTATATATCGAGTCTTTCTCTGCTCCCAGGTCCCAGAGAGAGATTATATCATACACAGCTTTTGTTATCACAACATCTCAGCTACAAACAACTGCAGTGTGTCTTTACACTTCCAGGTTAGCTTTCCTGAGCTGTGCTCTTCTGTCTCAGGTTGGTTACTCGGACCTCCTAGTCTGTGTGTTAGGGCATGTTTTCATCAGGAATAGGTCAGGTTCCAAAAAAGGCTTGGTATTTTTATGGAGCTATTATTGTTGCAAAACTATATGCAAATTCATATAAAGATCTGTGCACAAATTTGCAAATTTGCACATTTGCAATTGCGTGCACCAATTCACAAATGCGAGAACATATCTGCAAATATGTGTTCAGACCTTGTAGTGCCACATTATGTAATAACACCGCATTATGTAATAACCCTACCCATAGGACTTAGTGTGGGCTCCAAGGTATGCCCTACCCAACTACCTTGCCCTAACTCTAACAGCTTAGTGACTTATGCCTAAACCTAACCCCCCTTCAGGGCTCTAGACTAAACACTAAACACCTAAGCTTAACCCTAAGACTTAAGGTGGGCTCCAGGGTATACCCTACTACCTTGCCCTAATCCTAACTAATTAGTGGCTTACAAAATGCAGTGTTATTACATAATGAATTGAAAATCTATTACATGATTACATAATGCTGCATTATTACATAATGTGGCGCTACAGACCTGCAAATACGTGCAAAGATTTTCAAATTCGTACAAAGATCTGTGCAGAAATCTGCAAATGCGTGGGTAGATTTGCAAACGCGTGCACAAATCCACGAATGCTGATTCACTGAAAGCATCCAGGATAACAAACACTGTGTTCAGTTAATCACCATGCATGCAAAATAACAGTGCCCACAGTGTAACTTGAAGCAAACGAGTGTGTTTTCTGAATCAAAATGAACTGAGCCCACAATTACAAATTGGTCCACATTATAACTGCACATTTGCACACGGATTTGCAGATCTGTGCATAGGTCTTTTTATGCATTTGTAAATACTTTTGCAACAATAGTAACTCCATATTATCTTTTTAGCCGATACATCCATGACCAAAAATCTCATCCTGACAAGTCAGAGAATAAATGTGGCCTGAAGAGATACAGCAATAGAACAACAGATCCCAGGAGTACTGACACATCATTATGGAGCAGCCTTTCTCAGGTAACATCCAGTGTTTCACAGCAACACTAAACAAATCGTGTCCGTCGTGACGGCTCCGTCAGGGCGGCCATCATGACAGATGCATCCTGTCAAAATTATAGAAATTAAAGATTTCTCTGTAAAAGAGGGGGTATTAAAGTCACAATGTTGGTTGTCCATACTTCACGTATGCAAATTTTCAAACCGCAAGATAAAGGTATGTGGCAGTTATCTTGGAATTAGAGTTTAAACTGATGAAAACGGTTCGTTGGAAATTTCTCCAAGATCTTCCTGAGACGAGATTTCGATGAAGCGAACTGATGAGGTCACCACAGTAGGATCTCCTGACTGGTTCGTCTGTGCTGCTGGCAAAGCGAAACAGGCCGCCCCCACAAGGCCTTTCAGCCATTTAGTAATACAGTAATTAAACACTTACCAAACAGATACGTCCTGCTCTATCCTTCGCTGCTGCTGGTTTTCTTCCCCCTCTCTCTCCAAACTATCAGGATCAGACTCCGGGTCTAACACGTACGGACGTATATCAAAATTCGCCATATTTTACTCAGTCGGACTGGTTCATTCAAAGTTTACAAGTACTAGCATAGCAAATTAGCCACGTTGGAAGGGGCACAAAACATTGAGTCCTGCTGCCGGCCGGCCTCCGGTAAATCGGCAAATCAGAAAGCAGGTCCGTGGGGGGGGGTTGTTAAAGAGACAGCACCGAAAACGAAGCGTTTCAGATGGAGGTTAAAATAAGGGTTTTTCAGGACGCCAGTGTGAGAAACATGAGGAGTTTTTTGAGCTGTAAAGCATGTAAAGCTACTACGTGGGTATCAGAGAGATGGTGTAAAGCTTTGAAAAAAGGCATAATACCCCCACTTTAAATAATTTAGGTAAGGTAAGAGCTCAGCTTATTAATAAATGTAGCATAAAAATCCTCATATTTCTAATACTGCAGACATTTCGGTGCAACAATTCCACAGTTTTTTTAGCTTGGCTGGAACTTACTTAAGATGGAGAGGAGCATGGCGATTGCAGCGAAGATCCCGGCCAGACCCTGACCGCTCATGAACAGAGTGCTGTAGCGAGGAGGAAACAGACCGACCACGCCGAACAGACTGCCCTGCAGCACAGCACTGCACACTGCAACACAACGTATTAATGTACCATTATAAAACACCAAAAATGAGAAATAATGACATTTATGACTGATGCTGCACACTTTACAAACATCACACAGTCCACTGCATGCTTGTCATACCTTTTATTTTGCTGATTCTAGCTATAAACTTGATTTTTCTGTTAGTATCATAAATTAAATACTCTCCTTTATTCAATTTATAACAGGATATGAAAAAAGTAGAGTTTATGCATAACTACACATAACATAAGCCATCAAACTGTTCTAGCTGTGCCTTTTTTAGTAGGATTTATTTCTGTATTATTGTGGTTTCTAGACTTAAGGGCTGAAGCAGCATTTTAATGTACACTGCCTTTTAAACATGCATGGAAATAAATATAAATATTAAGAAAAAATATCATACAAACAAATACCCAGAGTGGTGATTTACATGGAATTTGCAGCTCATTTTTCTTATTTTACTCTCCTTGTCAGAAAAATCCCTCCATGTGAGGTAAAAGCGGCACTTTTTACTGACACAAGCAAAGCGTTTCTATTTTTAGAATTTTAAGGCCATAAATATTTATCAGTGATGAGCTTCTTATGCTTTAAATCTTCTCTAGCCTGCATTTCCTCCATCGTTTCATATTTCTGTGCATCTCTATGAGCTATGGAGACGCATTAAAAAAAACGCTGCATCATTAGAACAAATGCAAAACCTGCAGAGTCATGATTTACGCTCCTTTTATCTGATTTTTTTCTGCAGTTTCCACATCAGATGCAGGGCTTTGTTTTAGTGTCACTTTAATTTCCTCTGATAAAATTTCCTCTGGGAAAACTCGTCTTAGATTTAAATGTTGTGAATGATACTCAGAGTGGTGAAGGGTGTCTGAGATGACGATAGAAAGTGTTCAGACTCACTGTTAATGAACCAGATGGTGGCCATTGTGACGGAGAAGAAGGCATCCGGCTCCATGGGGATCTGGACGAGAGCAGCGGTGAAGGAGAAGAGGAGGAAGATGACGACGAGGCTGAAGGCCACACGGAAATGCTCCTTTACCCTAAAGAGAGAAAACATCCTCATGAAACAATGTTATTTATTAAAATCAGGACCGGACAAGTCTGCAGACACTACAGCTACACTATATGGACAAAAGTATTTGGCCACCTGACTATTCCACAAACAGGGACTGTAATGACTTATTCAAATATGGAGCTGCCCCCCAGGGCTGCATGGCGGTGCAGGGGTTAGCGCTGTTGCCTCATGGTAAGAAGATCCCTGGTTCACTTCTCGGTCAGGGCCTTTCTGTGCGGAGTTTGCATGTTCTCCCCATGCCTACGTGGGTTCTCTCCGGGTACTCCAGCTTCCTCCCACCACCAAAGACATGCTTTTTAGGGTAATTGGTGACTCTAAAATTGGCCGTTGAATGTGAGGGTTCCTGGTTGTCTGTCTCTATAGCTGTGTTTTCATCAGTTGGTCTGGTTTGATTTAGTATGGTTTGGTACGCTACAACTCAAAATAGTTTGTTTCCACAGACACCTGTGCCCTCACTTTGTGGGCGGGCTGTAAAGGCTATAAATGTGACATCACAGTCTGCTGGTCCAGCCGCAGAGTTATAGAAAGGATGAGTGACAGAAGGGAATAAGCAGTGAACAGCTTTATTTCAGCTGAGATTGATATTTTAAAGAATAACTGCATCTTAATGATGTTAACTGCTGTCAGTAAAGATCCTCAGCTGATAGAATACGTGCACAGAAACGTTTAGAGTCGTAACGTATGTTAATATGTGAATATGTCTAGTCTATAACAGTTTATATGACAAAATATGAAAGTTTAGAGCTGTACTCTGAGAATTCACCACATTAAAATTAAAGTAAAAGTTCAGCTGGTGTTAAAATCAAACCAGATTAAGTCAGAAATCCAGGGTGCGCTGACCTGGTTTTAAAAAAGGCTGCCGCCTGAAGTGCTATACAGTCATGGACGAAAATGTTGGCACCCCTGGAATTTTTCCAGAAAATACACCATTTCTCCCAGAAATTGTTCCAGTTACAAATGTTTTTGGTATACACATGTTTATTGCCTTTATGTGGATTAGAGCAATAGAAAAAATTTGAAGAAAAAAGCCAAAATTGACATAATTTTACACAAAACTCAACAAATGGGCCGGAGAAAATTGTTGTCCCCCTTTTTAAACTGTGGGTAAATCATTTTATTTCCATCATGTGATGCTCATTTAAGCTCACCTGTGGCAGTAACAGGTGCTGGCAATCTAGAAATCACACCTGAAGCCAGTTAGAATGCCTAAATGTTGACTCAACCTTTGTGTTGTGTGCCTGTGTGTGTCACACCAAGCATGGAGAAGAGAAAGAGGAGCCAAGAACTGTCTGAGGACTTACGAAGCAAAATTGTGGAAAAATATGAAGAATATCAAGGTTAAAGACCATCTCCAGATATCTTGATATTCCTTCGTCCACTATGTGTAATATAATCAAGAAGTTTATAACCCATGAACTGTGGCTAATCTCCCTGGACGTGGACGGAAGAGGAAAATTGACAAAAGAATGCAACGCAGGATAGTTAGAATGGTGGATAAACATCCTCAGTCAACTTCCACACAAATTCAGGCTGTCCTGCAGACTCAGGGTGCAAAAGTGTCAGCTGGGACCATACGTGGTCATCTGAATGAGATGAAGTGCTATGGCAGGAGACCGAGGAGAACCCCACTGCTGACAAAGAGACACAAAAAAGCCAGACTGGAGTTTGCAAAAATGTACCTGAGTAAGCCTCAGTCCTTCTGGGAGAACATTTTGTGGACAGATGAGACTACGGTAGAGCTTTTTGGAAAATCCCGTCATTCTACTGTTTACAGAAAACAGAATGAGGCCTACAGAGAAAAGAACACAGTGCCTACATTCAAACATGGTGGAGGGTCAAGGATGTTTTGGGGTTGTTTTGCTGCCTCTGGCACTGGGTGCCTTGACTGTGTGCAAGGAATCATGAAATCTGGAGACTATCAAAAAATTCTGGGCCGCAATGTAGGGCCTAGTGTCAGAAGGCTGGGTCTGGGTCAGAGGTCATGGGTGTTCCAGCAGGACAATGACCCCAAACATACTTCAAAAAGCACTAAGAAATGGTTGGAGACAAAGCTGGAGAGTTCTGAAGTGGCCAGCAATGAGTCCAGATCTAAATCCCATTGAACATCTATGGAGAGATCTCAAAACTGCTGTTACAAGAAGGAACCCTTCAAATCTGAGAGACCTGGAGCAGTTTGCAAAAGAAGAGTGGTCCAAAATTCCAGCTGAGAGGTGTAAGAAGCTTGTTGATGGTTACAGGAAGTGATTGGTTTCAGTTATTATTTCCAAAGGGTGTGCAACCAAATATTTAAGTTGAGGGTGTCCGGCGCATTTTTTTTGAGTTTTGTGTAAAATTGTGTCAATTTTGTCTTTTTTCTTCGGATTTTTTGTGTTGTTCCAATGCACATTAAGGCAATAAGCACATGTATACCAAAACATTTGTTGATTGCAACAATTTCTTGGAGAAATTGTGTATTTTCTGGGAAAATTCCAGGTGTGCCAACATTTTCGTCCATGACTGTACACATGTTCAACAACCACAGAGCAATGTTTTCACAGGTTACCTAAAGTAAAAAGTAGATGTATAACTATCTACAATTCAGAGAATCAACTGTTCTAAGGCTTCATATTCACAAAACTTCAGCATTAATTTAGTTTCACATCCATCACGGATAGATCAGGCTGATGTGAGCCTTCAGGCTCTGCTTTGTGTTCTTCAAATCAGGTCCAGACAAACATCAGGAAACTTGATTTGTGGCCAGATACCAATATCCATAGACTAGGAAACAGTTTGGATGAGTCCAAATATTTCAGATTTAAAGAGGTATTAGTCCGCTTTTCTCCCGTTTTTGTCCACTCCTCACTGAGACTTCTGTGTTTTGCAGCCCGGAGTCAAGCAGCTTTGTCGCGTGTTGGCGTGACATAAATGCAACCTCCTATTGTTGTGTGTGTGTGTGTAGCTCCACCTTTTTGGGATGGATAGGTTAGATTGGTACCCCTACGGACTTTTTTGGGACCTTTTCCAACTTTTGCTCTATGGCAGGGCTCATCAAATACATCTGCACAAGGGCCAGATTTAGTCTCAACAGAAACTCTGGTGGCCAGACTTTCAAATACACAAAAATTAAATAAATATTTTGGTTTGACTTAAATATTATTGCAGTAGTATTTGTATTTTCCTTTAAACTACAGGAAATTTTTAGTCATTACCAGTGAGATCTATCCCTATTATCTATAACGCAGCAGGCCACAAGGAGACAGGCCTGACAACAGGATTGGACAGACCCATGAACATCGAAGAGAATGGGCCCTCCCTAATTGTCATTTAGCACCAATATTAACCTATTTTGACACTTTTAACCCCTTTTTGCCTCTTTAACCCAATTTTTGCATGATTTAAACCCCTTTTAAACCACTTTTCCTGCATGTTTTATCCTCTTTGGGACTCTTTTATCCAATCTTTGCCACTTTTTAACCCCTTTTATTACATTTTTTTTCAACAATTTTTGCATCTTTAAAAGCATTTTTCCCACTTTTAACCCATTGTTGATACTCTTTGCCCCTTTTTGCCTCGTTAACCCAATTTTTGCATGATTTTAACCCCCTTTAAACCACTTTTTCTGAAAATTTTTATGCCCTTTATGCCACTTTATTATCAATTTTTACCACTTTACTTCAATTTTTGCCACTTTTTAACCCCTTTACCCTTTTTGACACATTTTAACCTTTTTTCACAACTTTTTTCTGCCAATTTTTGCAACACTTCTGCCAACCTTAACCATTTTTTAAATATGGACTAATTTTGACAGTAAATTTCGGTAAAAACAGATCAAATGGTTAGTCATTTTTAAACTGTTTCAATGTTAATTGTTTGTAGGATGGATTTAATAGCTGCAGACATTTAAAACAAAAGCATACTCTTATAATCTTCTTTTCTGAATTTAATGATCTTCCTGGACAGGAAGCTTTGGAGGGGCCTGATGTGGCCCCCGGGTCGCCAGTTGATCAGTGCTCTATGGAAACACAAAAAATGCGTGCTGTTCTGCACTGAACTGAGCCGGACCGCTTGGCAGAAACGACCTGTATATGTCAGCCCTGGGACTGACTGAAAAGAAAAGTCCCCCGCCTCTCGCCTAATGACAGCTGGAATAGGCTCCAGCCCCCACGAACGGGATAAGCGGTATAGAAAATGGATGGATGGAGTCGGCGCCCCCTTCTGGAGCTCTAACAGCCTTCACTCTGCTTGGAAGGCTTTCCACAAGATTCTGGAGTGTTTCTGTGGGAATTCGTGCCCATCCATTCTGCAGAGCATTTATGAGGTCGGGCTCTGATGGTGGACCAGAAGGCCTGGCTCACGATCTCCTGTCCTCGTTCCCCTTCATCCCAAAGGTGCTCAGAGTGGTTGAGGTCAGGGCTCTGTGTGAACTCATCAAACCATGTCTTTCTAGTCCTTCTTCGGTCTCTGGGCCACAGTCATGCTGGAATAGAAAAGGACCTTCCCCAAACTGTTGCCACACAGCTGGAAGCATAGCATTGTCAAGAATGTCTTGGTCTGCTGAAGCATTAAGATTGGCCTTCGCTGGAGATAGGGGGCCTGAAAAACAGCCCCATACCATTATCCCTCCTCCACCAAACTAAGTGAGGATTTTATACACCCGTGAGTCTGAAACACCTGAAATCAATAAGTAACAGGCGTGGCCAAATACTTTTGTCCATTTAGTGTAAGTTAAAAGGAATTGGGACACATAGGAAATGCCACTGACTGACCTCTGATAGAGGAAAGAGTTGAGCAGGGTGAAGAGCAGCAAAGGCAGCTGGGAAAGTAAGGCCATCCAGCTGTCATAGTTGTAGTCTTTGGTCCCTTCTGATGTGGCGTTAGACGTGCCGTTTGGTGCTTGGAGACGTCCATTGAAATACTGTAAAGAAGAAAATAGAAGGGAAAATTCAGCATCTTCATATGATATAAGACAAAATAAACTCTAATCAGACCAAAGTGCACACCAGCCCTGTTTGGTTATCACTGCAATGATGCACGAATCCTAACTTTTAATCATATTCCAGTAAAAATCAAACAATGCCAACACTTAAGTTGGTAGGCTTGCTAAGGCTGGGCAGTAATCCTGTCTTACAGCATCGATGGTCTTTAGAAGGAGGAATGTGTAGATTTAAACCTGAGTCGCCGTCATGAAGAAGTTCCAGGGCAGCAGAGTCCCTACACCGAGGATGAAGATGATGAGGCCGACAGCGTGACCGCTGCAGAGACAAACTTTTCATGATCTCAGCTGAAAAATCAAGACTTTTATTAAAATGGTAAAAACAGAAATATCGATCTCACCCCTCAGTAGGTGGACTTTGCCTCTTCTCCACGGACATCCTCGTTTCTGTCACGTTTCTGTGCACGAGTGAGGAGAAGTCTGAATAAACACGAGATGTTTTTACAGTATAATGAACAGCACAGAGAGTGAGGGACCAGAGTGTTACACTGTTATTCTAGTTTTTTCTTAAACATTACATATGTTTTGACACAACAGTCTCAGGCTTATTCCTAGAAATTCTACTTTTTGATTGTCAAACTTGCAGGCAAATTCCTGCACTGCTGTTGTCACATGTTTGGCTAACTTCACGCCTCCAACACTGACAAAAACTCCATCAACCAAGAGAAACCACCACAGGGATGCACGATATCATCAGCAGATATTAGCTTCCAAAGTTAAACATCAGCGTCGGTAGATATGAACATTTCTGCAGATATGTACAGCAGAAACATCAATTGTCATACTAGCTGTAAAAATCATATATTGGCTTTCAACATGAGCAAAATATACAACTGCACCATCAGGTAAAGGTGCTCAACACTCAACCTTGACCCTGAACATGTACAGTGCTTAACAAATTTATCAGACCACCACCCAAAGTCAGGTTTATGCCACAGCTGCCCTAAATTAACAGCATTGGTAATTACCAAAATCATTTTTGATGTTTCTGCAATGGTTAATACACCAATATGTAGAAGCTCTTTAACCCAAATGATATTTTAATGCTAAAATAGAATTATTATTGTTATCCATGAATTTTCAAGTTTACAGATTTACAAAAAAAACTGAATAAATAGTAAAGCACGTTGTTATTTCTTGATGAATATGTCAAATTAAAGTTATTTACTTGCATTCCTGAACAGAAAAATGAGTTTTAGTGGTTGAATGTTATGCTTGATTCATTTCCGACTTCTCAGAGAAGCCCAGTGAGCCGGCTCAAATTTGGGTATAAAAAGGTGAATTCAGTTTTAAATTCCTCATTCCTGTTCAAAATGGTAAAACGTGGAGAGCTGACTGAAAATGAAAGAGTCCGCATTAAAGCACTTCATGATGCTGGATGGTCTCTGAGACAAACAGGGAAAGACATAAAGTGTTCTCAGTGGGGTCAAGTCTGCTTTGGAGTCAATTGCCCAGACTGGTTCTTAGAAAATGCACCAATGAAGAGGCAGGAAACCAAAGTTAACTGAAGCAGATGTCAGACACCTCAAGATCTGAAGTCCTAGAGACAGAAGGAAGAGCACTGCTGATCTTCAGGCAGAGATGAATGCTTCTAGATCAGAGTCTGAGAAAGTCTCCAGAATGACCATAAGCAGACGACTGAGGGAACAAGGCTTAAAGGGAAGAACAGCTGCTAAGAAGCCATTATTGAGGCCTGCAAACATCCAGAAAGGCCTCAGATTTACCAGGGAGCACAAACACTGGACTGTTGATGACTGGAAGAAGGTACTCTGGACGGACCAGTCCAAGTTTGAACTCTTGGGTCAGCATGGTCGTGTTTATGTCCAGTGGAGAGTCCATTATGGTATGGGGCTCCATTTGTGGATACAGCGTGGGCAAATGAGTGAAAATGGACGGTATCATGAACAAGAACGTCTACCACAACATCTTAGTGCATCATGGAATCCCTTCTGGACTGAATCTGATTGGTCGTGGGTTCACATACCAACAAGACAATGACCCCAAGCAGACTTCAAAGCTGTGCAGAGACTATCTGAGCAAGAAAAAGGACTCTGGAGTACTGGAACTGGTGGACTGGCCAAGTCAAAGTCCAGATTTGAATCCTAGTGAACAAATTTGGGATTTAGTAGATTCAAAGATTAATGGCTCAAAAGTTTGATCTAAAGCAAGTCTGTGGGAACAGCTAGAAACTATCTGGAACTCAAAAACAACAGAGACTGTGGAAAAGTCCAGAAAAACAACGGCAGCAGGAATGAAGCTGTTATCAAGGCCAGAGGAGGCCGTACAAAATATGAAGTTTTATGGTTATTATGTGTGAAAAAGGACTATTTAGTTGTTTCAGTTTATTATTTGCTGAATAAATAACTATAACAATTTTAGTTTTAAACAAGTTTTTGAAAGATTTCTAAAATATTTATATTTTCTCGTTTTTATGACGGATGGTCTAATACATTTGTTAAGCACTGACTGTATATTTTTTCTTTTGCCTTTAATGGTTTTCTCGCTATGAGTTCACAACTGTAAACTGTATTCATTATTATATCGTTCCTACGCTGTTTGCATGTTTCATTTTTTAAATAAAGTTGTTGAAAAAGAAATAAATTTTCAAAAAAAACAGCCTCAGTAGGGGACTAATCTTAGACACTTATCTGACCAGGTGACTATTAATATTTTCAGCTTTACACAGTAATTTATGTACTTTTTAATTCATTGGCCGTGTAAAATCACTTAAAATATTTCTTTTACAATATTTAGAACCATAACATGACATAGAAGAAAATAAATCAGAAATGGCGTTGAATATTAGTTCACTGTTCATCTTTTTCACATTAAAACAAAGCTAAAATCCTTAAACATGTTTAACCCTGAGGCTTCAGTGTTTAACAGCAGAGTATTAAAGTAGAGTAACGGCCGTAATGACTCACCGACTGCGTCATCGAGCGGCAAATCAGCGCGGGTTGCCATATCTGGCGGGTGTTTTTCCGCCAACTTTTGACTCAAGTCGGCGGGTAAAACTATTTTGGGGTTGTTTTGAAAATCTGCCCTACTTTCTGAGCCACTTACAAACATAAATATTCCTCCTGTTATACTGTAATTAGCTAGCTCACAATAAAAAGCCTTCATCTGCTCATGTACTTCTATGGAATATAACTTTCCTTAAATAATAAAAATAACACATTTTATCATGATAATTTAATGGAGTCAAAACCTCTGCTGGATGACTGTTTTATAACATACTGGCGCTTACATTGACTCTATTTAATCTCTGCTACTTTATATTCAATTCTTAGATTTACATTTAATAAGACATGCAGCTTTAAATTCCTGTAAGCTTTCACAATCATTAAAAGCATCAACGTGTCTTTAAATAAGAAGCTTAACGGCTTTTACTGGAGTTTGATGGTGATAAAAAAACAGAATAATTTGCTTTACATAACAGGGTGAAATAAGCCATTTCCTTCCAACCTGATCTGCTTTAGCCTTACACGAACGATCCGGCAACTAAAGTCTTTTTTTTTTTTTTTTTTTTAGAAAACTTTATTGAACATTTCACGTGTTTGGAATACTACAGCGGAGTTAGCGTTGATACTAGCTGGCTACAGCAGCATGTGACTTATTTAACACACTTTAACACGTTAATTTAAAGTAATATAAGCCAATAAATCCTCCGGCTAGAACTCAGAATCTCAGTCTACAAACAGAAAGTACCATAAATGAATAAAAGCTCGCTTCATGACAACATGTGGTCACTAAAGCAGGATGTAAATGTAAATAATAGTGTTGATAACATTATATTAGTAGCCTACTGGTGATTAAACAGTGAATTAACATTAAATATCGAGTTAACGCGCCTTTTTTAAGTTTAAGCGCCTTCCTGTCAGACTGCCTGGAACTAACACGTGTAATTAGACTGAATGTGATAAACCCTCATCAAATCAGCCAGTTTAACGTTAATTTCGTAAAAATAAGACAGAGGAGCTCACCTGGGAGTCGGAGCAGGTGGTCTGCTTCAGTCTGGACTTGAATGAATGAATGAGAAGGCAGGCGCGCGCGGGCACCAGTGACGGAAATTAACGGAAGTAGCCTACCATAATATGGTCTTTGGAAAGCTGCCAACACGTGCTCTGAAAGTGAGCGTTAAAGTCATAGTATTAGGCTTTATTACCAAGGTAGTGTTACTGATAGGGCTCCAGGCAAAGCCCGCTGGGATGGCCTCCTTCCTTTAGTTAGAAGTCCTCATAAGGAGAGAACAAACTATTTTGAAGAAGCTTTTTTAATTTAACAAAGCCTCATAATTACAGGACATACTGTTCGAAATGTAAATTACACCTCAACACCCAGCTGTAGGCTACAGTTTATTATGTAACAAAACCACAGAACTATGGGACCCTCCCTGAATCTGGAGTATGATATATAAAACCTAGTACCCAACTCTTCATCATCCAAACATGCCACATCATGCCTGCTTCTCTAAAGCAGTGTTAGGGTTAGAAAAATGGCTTTAAGTAGCAATAAAAATAAGCTAAAGGTGGCAGAAATGGTCAAAATGCAGCAAAAATGGGGAGAATAAGTGGAGAAATGGTGACAAAGTAGCAAAAATGGGCAAGAAGTGACAAAAATGAGCTACAGGTAGCCCAAAAAGGTCCAAAGGCGGCAAAAATGCGGCAAAAAAAAAAAAAAGTGAAAAGTGACTACAATGGGGTAAAAGCAAAAAAGAAGAGATAAAAATTTGGGGAAAAGGAAACAAGTGGTATTTAATGGCAAAAAGTAGCTTATTTGGACAAAAGGTGGCAAAAAAATGTTAAAGAAAAGGGCAAAAATGGGATAAGAGTTGTAAAAATGGGCAAAAAATAGGGGAAAACGGGTATTTAATGGCAAAAGGTAGTTTAAATGGGCAAAAAGTGGAAAAACAAATGGTATGAAGGACAAAAATGGGATAAAAGTGGAAAAACTAGGGAAAAGGTGGCAAAGAGAAGTAGCCTTGCTGCTCGTGCACGCCACACTCTAACTAAATAAACAGAAGTAATGTTTTGCGTTATGGACTGCGCTCCATTATGTTGTGTGAGGCACACAGTTGCCATGTTGTATACTCCTTGCTGCATCAGTGCTTTGTGCAGGACAGTGCTTTACTGTGGTATTCAGGTCGTTGCTCACGTTTCTGTACATGTACGACAGTTATTTGCAAAATAAGATAACTTCAAACCTGCAGTACGATATTGTTGTTTTTTTCATCTGGGAACACTGAACGGGTGGAAAGTGGCAACAATGGTGAAAATTGCAAAAAGGTTCCCCTTTTCAAGGTTTTCTGGGGGAATTATATTTAAAATTAAGATGTAAAAGAGCCACAAATTATCACAAAAGATCCGCATGTATCACTGGTCTAAACAATGTTTCAGTGAATATTTTTAAAAAATGAAGAAATAAACTTTGAAAAAGGCATGTATATTTTCTAACACTGAAAATCAGGTTGCTTCACCTTTCAGTTAAACTAACACCCTGTTTACATTCTTTGGGTATCAGATACCGAGAGACTCCTCTTCAGTTGGAGCATCCAAACACGGCATCAACAATCCGTCTTCAGTGGAGACCTGATGTCAGACCTAACTGCCCAGACATCATTTCTGTGGCCTTCTTAACGTGGCTTGGTATGGCTAAATGCAGTGTGCAGTGAAACTGCTGCTGATAAGTATAGAGCTATTATTGTTGTAAAATTATTTGCAAATTCATTCAAGGATCTGTGCACAAATCTGTGAATGCATAAGTAGATTGCAAACGTGTGCACAAATCCACAAATGCTGATTCACTGAAACCATCCAGGATAACAAACGCTGTTCAGTTAAGGTGCCCACGATGTAACCTGGAGCAAAGAAGAGTGAGTTTTCTGAATCAAAATGAACAAAGTTCATAATTACTAAATGGTCTGCATTATATTTGCAGATTAGTGCACGCATTTGTGGAACTTTGTACAAATTTTGCAGATCTTTACCTGCATTTGCAGATCTGAACACATACTTGTGCATGCATTTGTGGATTTTTGCCCAGATCTTTGAATGCATCTGTAAATATTTTTGCAACAATAGTAACTCCATATTATTGTTGCAAAATAATTTTCCAGTTTGTAAGAAGATCTGTACACAGATCTATAAAATGCATAGATAGTTTTGCAAATGCATGCAAAGATTTGTGAATCTCTAAAAAGATTTGCAAATTTGTGGAAAAATCCACAAATGCCTGCACAAATCTACAAGACCAATTTGTAATTGTGGATTTAGTTTATTCTGGTTCAGAGATCTTATTCAGTTTTTGCTTTAAGTTGTCAAAAATATTTACACCAACTACTACAACTGAAGTCTGCCTCTCGGTGGCTGTCAAAGGTGACTTTTGCAACACTTCTGCCATACATGATCTTTAAAGGTGTGCTCACTGGGTTTTGTAGCCCTCAGTGCAGGCTCACAGGCAAGGCTGCCTTCCTTTTCAACTATTTGATTGAAAAATATCAAAATTCAGATTTCAATTCCTCAGTCTGGAGTATCTGAAGGGTCTTGAGTCTCAGCCAGTGAGAATCTTAGATGTAAACAAAAAATAACTTTGCCTTTCTGAGACTGGTTCGCTCTTTTATCTTAACCTCTCTTCCTCCACTGCATCAGGCTCTGCCTGACTGATGACGCAATCAGGAGTCGGTAACCTTGCTAAGCAGATGGATACGCCTGTTTCCTTGTTTTTCACTGGCGAATCCATCTTGTTAAGCTCCCATCTGAACTGTTTGAACCCGGCTAGAAAGTGACAGGAACAATCAGCGGCGAGGGGCAGTACTTTCAGGCGCAGCAGAGTCGTGACTTAAGCAAACAGCAGCAAGAACTGGTGCAGTTATGGAGGAAGAGATTAGCGTGGATGCTGCTGAAGCGTAACCTGACTCACCAGATGGATGTGTGAAACACATCCATCTGGGAAAGCTTCAATAGGAAACGTCTGAGAAAAGGCAGAGGCCAATCAGAGCAACAAAACACGTGACATAGGCGCTAGTATTGGTTAAAAGTGGCAAAAATGGTGCTAGAGGGGTTAAATTTGTGGCAGAAATTGATAAAATGTGGCAAAAGAGTGGCACAAAGGGGATAAAACATGCTGTAAAAGTGGTTTAAAAGGGGTCAAAGAATGGAAAAATGGAGTTTAAGTGGCAAATGTATCAAAAATGGGTTACGAATGATAGAAAAGATAACAAAAATAGCCTTGCAAGTAGTGAAGGGGGTTAAAAAGTGGCAAAATGGGTGACAAGTGGCAAAAATTGTTTCAAAAGTGGTAAAAATGGGTTGAGAGGGGGAAAAATGTTGCAGAAATGGCTGAATGAACGAGTGAAAAGGTGTTTAAAAGTGTCAAAAATGAGTTAACACTGGTGCTGAATCACATTTAGGGAGGGCCCACTCTCAGGGAACTTCAGGGGCCCTGCCACCTGTCTCCTGTCTCCTTGTGGCCTGCTTCATTATAGATAACAGGGATAGATCTCATTGGTAATGATTAAAATGTCCTGCAATAAATTCTAATGCAATAATATTTTACTCAGACCAAATATTTAGGTAATTTTTGTGTATTTGAAAGTGTGGCCCCAGTGTCTCTGTAAAGACTAAATCTGGCCCTCATGCAGATGTACCTGATGACCCCTGTCCTAGACCGTCTCTGTGTGCAGTCTGAGCGTCAGTATCGGTACACATTGAGGTGCATCTGCACAAGGCAGTAAGGATTCTTAACACCCAAACCAGTCAATCATTTTAACGCCAGTCAGCAGAGAAAGTGTTACTGATGTCACCTTAACAGCATGTGACTCAGATTTCCTGGAGCCAAGATTGGCTTATGGTTTAACCAGTCCTGCAGGTTTGTCCTGTCCACATATTTACCCGCGTACTTCTGCAGCTTTGTGAATGAATCATCTTTAATTGCCTTTGTGTTATATTCCATTTGGATAGCTAGGCAGCTTTATGTTCCTCCTGTTGTAAAATGGTTCCTGTTGAGGATTTAAATAACTGCTTTAAAGCATTTTAGCAGCAGCGTTTCTCTGAATATTGGGTCTGTGAAAGTCCCAGCATGTTTTTAAAGCTGCTCGCTCAGCTCATGTGGGTTTACTTGACTCAGTATTTGGCTAAAGCTGTTTGGCTAAAAAAAAAAAAACCCTTTCCTTTGAGGGTAATTATCCTAGTCTCTATCTAATTTTTTGATTAAGACAGTTACAAGACAATGCGCTCTGGCTGTGATACCACAGAATGAAAATTGCCTAACCTTACAGATGTTACATCACACGGGTGGGCGGAGCAAGCGAAGAACAGGATGACAGTGTGGTTAATGCGGTGAGGACAATGACAGAAGCTTTGGTTTGTTTTCACCCTTGAAATGTTTCATGCAAACTTAAAACTAGTGCTGGGTAATTAATCGCAAATTAGATTAAATCAATATGGCATGCTGCAATATTCAAATCACAGACAGTGCAACATTTCTTTACCTGAAAAGTGTCAAAATACCAGTTTGATACAATTTTTTTTTAATGCTTTAAACCAGTGTTACTCAACCAAAGAGCCAAATAGTTGAAAATACCTTTGCAAGAGCCACAATCTAAGTGGTGAAAAGTGGAAAAAGCAGCTTGAAGTAGCAATAAACATAAGTTATAGGTGGCAAAAATGGTCAAAAAGCAACAAAAAAGGGTGAAAATTGGGAGGAAAAGTGGAAAAAGGGTCAGAAAGTAGCAACAAATGGGTGAGAAGTGACAAAAAAATGAGTTACAGTTGGCATTAAATGGTCAAAAGTGGTGAAACCGTGGCAAAAAAATCAGTGGAAAGTGACTACAATGGACAAAAACTGGGAAAAAAGTGGTATTTAATGACAATAAGTAGCTTAAATGAGTGAAAATGCAGAGAAAAAAGGGTGAAAAAGGGCAAAAATGGGATCAAAGTGACAAAAATGGGTAAGAAGTATCAAAAAAAAGTGCAAAATGGGCAAATAAGTAGAGAAAAAGTGGTGTCAAATGGCAAAAGATAGCCCTGATAGGCAAAAACGTGATAAAAGTGGCAAAAATGGGCAAAAAAGTAGGGAAAAAAAAGTGGTTTTCAATGGCAAATTGTAGCTAAAATGGGTGAAAAGTGAAAAAATGGTGAAAAGGTGCAAAAAAGTTCCTTTTTCAAAGGTTTTCTAGGGGATTGAAATTTAGAATTAAGACATAAATGAGCCACGTGTTGATTATCACTGCTTTATGTTATTCAAACCTTCATGTATGTTTTTTTATTTTATTTATTTATTTATTTTTTTTACAAAAATCTTACTTTTCTTGCTCATGCATTTATTTTTCTTCATCAAAATGTGAATAATATGAGAAATGATCATCCCCTTCAATAAAGCAGCTGATATCAAATTTGCTATGTGAGCCAAAGTGGCAGTAAGATATTGTTTTCTAAATTTAGCCCTGGTTTAACTTATCTAATATTGTACTTGTTGTAGGGGGATTTCTTGCTGATGTTTGTTGAACAACAGAAAAAACTGAGGAACCTAAATAATCACATTTCAAATCGCAGTTGCAATATTGCAGGAAAAAATTGCAATTAGATTATTCTTGCAAATTGTTCAGCCTGACTTAAAACTGTTGTATTTCTGCAGCAAAGCCGGGATAAAGGTTCAGTCAGGATTTAGGTGGACTGGACTGTCTAGTTTGGATGGCTGAGGCAGTGCTTAAAATACTCATGGTATGCAGAAAATAATCAACATTGCTATGGAAACCTTTGTGCATACCG
Organism: Cheilinus undulatus; assembly: GCF_018320785.1. Lineage (NCBI taxonomy): Eukaryota > Metazoa > Chordata > Actinopteri > Labriformes > Labridae > Cheilinus > Cheilinus undulatus. The sequence goes on from NC_054868.1 coordinate 2,643,931, forward strand.
TTCATGCTCCAAAAAAGTGTATCTTAACCTACCCGTGTGCAAACCCCCCCCAAAAAACAAACAAACAAAAAAAGATCATGGATATCCTGGACATCCCTTTCTGCTGGATGCATTGATACATTGCATTGATCTTGAATTTCCCTCATGATTAATAGCGTACACCTACCCACCTACCTGCCGATTCCTGAGACTAAAGTCAGAATTCCAAGATTAAAGTCAGAATACTGAGAATAAAGGCAAAATTCTGAAATTGATATCAGAAATCTGATTAAAAAAAATCAGAAAAAATTGTCAAAAAGCAGAGAGAAAAGTCAAGATTTTGAGAAAAAAACAAACAAAAAACGATCAGAAACCAGAAGAAACAGTCAGATTTCTGTTTTGAATCTCAGAATTTAGACTTCTCCAATTAAATCTCATTCTTTTCAGTTGCCCTAATCCTCTTCTGTATAACGACAAAAATCAAAGCAAATACATGTAAACAAATGTGCAGAAGAAATATATGGAGGACTGTTAGTGCCAAAATAAAATATAAATATTAATAATTAAATATGTAATTAATTAAATAATTAAATGTGTCATTAATTATTTAATATTGGAAATAAATAAACAAATATATAAATGAATATATAATTATTTAATCAATTAAATGCATGTGTTTTTAAGTACTTAAATAATTAATTAAATGTGTCATTAATTATTTAAAGTTGGTAATAAATAAATAAATAATTTATGAAATACATAAATAATTAAATAAATGTTTAAATAATTATTTAAAATGTTCATTCATTCTATGTAAAAACACATCTACTTATTCCACTATTTATTTATTATTTCACTATTTATTTAATTATTTCATGGTTCCTGCTCCATAAAAATAGGCCTTACTGATCATCTGTCCGTGTCCCAATCATCCCAGTTTTGCCAGAATAAAAGCTTTACACCAGTTTACATGCACAACAATAAAGCACTTACTTGTACAGCAAAGTGGTAAAAGCAGCATAGTTATCTAACATAATAAAAAACACTGTTTGGAGGATGATAAGGCCGTCCGGATTACGGAAATTACTCTTAATAAGTTTATTTAATAGATTTGACATTGATGATTTACACCAGTAGGTGGCGGTAATGCAACAGTTTGGATGCCAGCAGCTTCTAAAACCATCGAAGAAGAAGTAAAAGTAGTTTCGTGGTGCGGTTACGTTTCCACCAGTGGAGAGAAAAGATGACAAGCTGCAGAGAGTTGCTGTGAACTTTTTTTGTCTTTAGCTGTACCACGGACGACATATTTCCAACTAGAGAACAAACCTGAAGCTGGAAAGCCATTAAAACTGAACGTAACCGGCGCAGATACACCAAGGAGAAGAGAATGATTTAACCCGTCAACCAAGCGGTAAGTTTTATTGAAATTTTTCCTGCTGTGTATCGGTGTAAAGAGTCACCGTGTTAAATGGTGACTCTCGCGCCAGACATTCAACGTTAAGAGCATCTACAGTCACCTCTATGCTTAAGTGTTTACTTATTATATAAATGTTAGTTTTACTTTGAAATTATGGCGGAAAGATTAATAAGATACTCGCTTGGACACGGCCCGTCTTCATCTTTCGTAACTGCAAGAACCACAGAGGCGTTCCGCTGAAAGTCACCACTTAGCACGGTCACTCGTTCATCCTGAACACCGCCATAAATTTATACATGGAAAAACAAGCTAGCTTCTTCGTCACTGGAAATTATTTACTTGAAAGGGTTCTCTTAAAAACTAAGCACCCTAGCCTGCTGTTTAAAATAATTCATATGTACAGAAAAAAAAAAAAAAAAAAAAAAAAAAATTATAAATACTAATTAACGTCCATTTTTCTCTCTCAGATTGTCCCATAATGACAATATTTCAATTTAAATGAATTTAAATTAGCCCCAGAGCTTATATACAATTGTTAAACCCGGTTAATACGTTATAATCTGTTTAAAATCATAATGCTTTAAGTTTCTTGTTTATTGCCTTCTACAAGGGCAAGGAAAATCTATGTGTAATATTCCCTCATATCCTTAAATGGGCGTATATTAAACGGAATTTAGATTCTAATCTTTGCTGTCTTTCTGTCTTACTTTGGTATTTATACTTTTTCATGTTTATATTATATGTACATCATGATAATAACAATAAATAGTACAATTTGATCAGGATTTATCCCTAGGTTTTATAAAAACATGAGGTAAAAGTCAGTTCATTGTTAAATATGTGTCTTATTTTTAGATTCTCTGGTGATAAAATCATAAAATAACAGTTTTCCTTACATTTCTTCATCCATTCACATATCACTCTTCAGACTTTGGGGCTGTTGCTCAAGTTTTTTCAGGTATTGTTCAAGTAAAAACAATGTAATAGTCCATGTTTGTATAAATTCTGATTGTATTTCGAGTTATTTCAGCCTCTCTAATATGAAGTACATTGTCCTAAAAAGTCAAGTAACATCTCTCTAAGGATTCTGTCATCAGTTGAAATTTGTGGTAGTTAAATCTAAAACTTAGCTATTCTTTCTTTGCTTTGTATTCATGAAACCCTCACATTAAGATAGTAATTACCATAGTATGTTAAAATGTATGTTCATGCCGTCATAAGCGGAGCTGCCGTGGGTGTCAGGCGTGTCCGTCCCACTTGGTGTGTCCCAGCTGGTCTCTTTTGTTTGGGCCACACTAACTGATTAACATGCGCCGTCCTACGGGAGCATCTGTCCCCACAGACGCTGCTTTTGTTCCCCAGCTTCAAACTTGAAAGTTGGCCCTTTTTTGTCCAACTGTCCGCTCATATTAAAAGCCTGAAGACACGTCAGCCAGCCTGTCTCAACACGCAAATGCTGACCCATAAAACATTCAGAAAGTTTACAGAGTCTGGATTAATCTCATACTACTGACTAAAACATGGATGAAGACATTTCTTTCTGGTATAATAATCCAACTCTTACACATTAACATCTGAAAGCAAACAGTTATGTTTTATGAAGTAAAACATAGAAGGAAAAAAAGCATCATATTTAAGTTTAGGCCACATATCACAGCCAAACTTTCATAAAAAGACTAAATATTTTCAATTTAATTGTGATGGTAATCAACAGCCTGGCCACTTATGATCTTAATTTTTTTATAGGAATGCAAGTAACTATATTTTCTTGATTTATCTAAATGATAATATTGAGGTGTAAACTAGCTTGTGGTATAATAAAATCCTCTAAATCTAAGCCCTAGTTTTAAAGTTTTGGGTCTAAATAAGGAATAGGAAGCAGTCTAGATTTGCTCCAGTAGATTTCTTCAGGCAGAAGCTGCACAATGGGCTGTTTAGGCTTTAAAATGATAATAACTTCTCCTTGAAGTATCTGTTGTTGTCAACAACAACATGTGTCTGATACTGCTTAGAATGCAGGTACTGGTATTGGCGAGTACACGAGCTTATGCACTCATCAGGTACTTGTTGGTTTAACTTCATATTTTGCTTCGTTTAGCCATGCTAAATGTTAGCGCTGTAAATCGAAAATCAATTCTTCTTCGCTGCTGGAAAGCACTTGTTGCCATAATTATTTATGTTGACTATAAAAACTAGTAGACATGGAAATTCAAGTGTTGACGCATCGTATTATTGTTTCTATATTGGTAAAATCAAATACTGGCTGGTAAAAACTCATCTGTACTTGCAGTTCACTACTTAAAGAAGAGAGCCAGCCTCACACCAGAACCAGTTGGCGTGCTCACGTTCCTGCACTGCAGTTTAAAGAAATTCTAATCTGTTGTTCAGTCACTTGGGCTGGAAGTTTGATTTGGTTACATTAAGCTTTATTTGTACTTTTGTACTTTGGATGGGCTATTTGCTTTATTTACTTTTATGGACATACCAGTCACTTTAAAGAAAGCCATCCTTTAGTTATTGTAACCTGCAAGGCAGGTGAACTGCTACTATTTAAATTGCTACTATTTACGTGAAATGGGGATCCAAAACAGTATGCCAAATAACTGTGATTAATCGACTAATCAGAAAATTAATTGATAGATTAGTCGACCTAAAAAACAATCATTAATTGCAGTAAAACTCAATAATAGAAGTAAAACTCAATAATCAGCAGAAAAACAACTTTAGCGTCTGTACATTATGATTCTATTTGTTGAGCCATGTTCTGAGTCAGACAAACTGTAGGTCTAAAATTATCTGCTAGTCTGCACAGTCAGTCCAGAATACACCTTGGTATCAGAACATCTTTAGTTTCTGATACTTATTGGTATTTACAACCGATGATTTGGTCGTAAAAGTCTGCCTGTATCTACTGTAAATGTTGGTCGTATGAACAAATGAGTCAGTGGACTCTCAGGCTGGACTAACAGACCCACATCAGCTGAACTCTTTCTTTATTCATCATCTTTCCTGACACTTGAAAGTCTGTTTTAAAGACTGACGTTGAGATTCATCTGTTGCAGACCTCTGCAATGGGGCTAGTTTGTGGTTTGATATTTTTTTTTACCCTAACCCTAAACTTTTGGGGTTTCCTTAGCTTGTGAGGTATTTAAATTTATCCCCCTCAGTACATTTTTTAATTCAGAAATTTCTGCTGTTGTTGTGAAAAATAACCCCTTACCATGACCTCTGACAGTGAGTGGAACATACACGCCATCCAGTACTAGAGCTGAACGATTTTGGAAAAAAAAATCTATTTGCAGTTTTTTTTTGCCCAATTTTGTGATTGTGATTTTATATGCAAGTATTTCTTAAGTTCCTAATTGTATGTATTTTATTACAAATACAAGCAAGCAATCATTCTATATTACAACCTACACAATATTAGATTAAATTAAGACTAAACAATTTTGAAAAAATATCTAATTGTGATGATTTTGACTCCTATTGCATGTTGGATATTAACTATTGTATTGAAGGGAGTGATAATTTTTTTTATGTCATTCTCATATTTAATCAGTAAAATGTACAAAAATGGAAAAAGTAGGATTTTTGTAGACTATTCTTAAAGAATGACTGTATATCTAATGCTTAACAACATTGCTGCAAAAAACAGTTTTAAAGCAGTATTTTCACACAAATTTCAAGTTAAAGAAATATTGCGAGTTCTGCGACTTGAAAACTGCAGGCCATATTGCGATTTAATCTAATGTGCGATTAATTGCTCAGCCCTACTGGGTGCTGCCCGTCACCTCCCGCCCCACGGTCAGGGTCGCCCCCTTGAAGAAGTCTGCTCCAGATGGGCCTGAATCGGCCCACCATAGAGGTCTGCAGCCAGATCCTCTTGCTGAAATTTGTTAATTCTCAAACTTGAAATTGTGTGTTTAAAGAACTGAAGCTGTAGGTCTGAAATGCATTTAGATATCAGTATTAGGGGTGCACCGACCGATCTGTACCGATTTCCTTAATTTTGGGGATCGCCCGATACTTACATATGAAACGATCTTATCCACCGATCTTATCTACCTCTACCTACTAAAATATGAAAAATGAAAGACTAAAGGAACTGATATGATTTAGTAGTTTGGACAGCAGTGCTCTAAACTTTTCATTTATATTTGAGAGGACTACCTCATGTGCAGTTAAAACAACAAGTTTGTATTGTTTCCCGGGTATTGCTCAATGTTCAGTAAAATAAGATTGGAACATTGAAAGTGTGTGCTGTCAGTTATAAAAAAAAATCGGTATCAGCCAAAATCGGAATCGGCAGGTCAGGCTTTTTAAAGATCGGTGATTGGTGATTGGCCAGAAAATTGCAATCGTGCACCCCCTAATCAGTATCAGCTAAAATGAGCTTGTAAACATCGGTGTGTTGGATAATGGCACAAATCCAATGTTGTGCATCCCTAGAAATACTCAGATTTGCTGATACTGATACTTAACCTTTTAAGCTAATATCTGCCATCATGAATATCTGTGCATCCTTACTTCATTCTAGTGTACCAACCAGGTATTTTTGGTTTGCAATCAGTTGCAGTGTCTTAGGACAATAATCAAAACCTGCCAGTAAGAAGAATAAACAGATTTTAGTGGGCTTGCTAAGATCTAGTACAGGGGTTCTCAACCTTTTCAGTTCGCGACCCCCAAAATAAAGGTGTCGGTGACCAGGGACCCCCAGCGCCCGGCCAACTGGGGGCCAGCAAAAATCATGGTCCATCGTAAAGTGAAGCTGTGGTATTTTAAATTTTACCTGAATAATAACCACTCTTATCAAAGAAACACATTTTAATTCATTTGTGTAGTAAGTAGCCCTCTTAAAAATGTAAATCCTTTTGTTAAAAACAGAATTAAAAATACATTAGAAATAGCTAAAATGGGTTAATGATGGCAAGAAATGCTGGGGAATGTGGTGAAATTCAATTTTACAAGTAGCAGAAATGGGTAAGAAATGCCAAAAAATAGATAAAAGTGCCAAAAAATAGCCAAAACATGGCAAAAATGGGCATATTAAGCGATATAAGAAGTTTCTAAAGTGGCTGAAATGGCGTTACAGTGGCAAAAACAGGTGGAAATTTGGTGAAATGGGATGAAAATTGATATAAACTGGCAAAAAAGGTTAACTGAGGCAGAAATAGTCAGAAACTAGCAAAAATGGGCATAGCAAATTATAAAGTGTGGGGTAAAAAGTGGTAAAAGGGGTTAATAGTGGCAATAATGTGTTAACAGAGCCAACAATAGGCAGAGAGTGATTTGGTTTAAAAGTGGCAAAAACGGCAGAAAAAAAGGGGTGGAAAGGGTTTAAAACAAAGAAAAAATGGGTTTTAAGTTGCAAAAATGTGTTAAAATTGGCAAAATTGTTGGGAACAGTGATGAAAAATGGGTTAAAACTAGGCAAAATTGGTTTAAAGTGCTGACAGTGTAATTCAAAAATGCTCATAGATTTTTCATAGTTTTTTCACTGAAGAATCCTGTAAGAATGATCTTAAACTGTTGGGTCTTCTTCATCATTAAGACATCAGATAATGGGCTTTTAGAAACTGGATTGACTCTTTCACAGAAAAGTCTCTTCAGCCTTTTTTTAAAGGTCTAACTTTAAACTGATATTGACTGTTGTATTGATATTGACTGTCTGACAGACGCTCCAGCTGTGCTGATGTCTTTCTGCTTCACTTCAAGTATTGATCAGTAACCCAGCTTTGTTAATCTGGTAACGTGCGTCCTAATTTTGATGGTTATTGTCTGAAATAATCCGTTTAACTTTGTTTACGTGGTTCAGTAATGAGACTAATCTGGGCCTAATCTGCTGTTAATTGACTCGTTAGCTCATGTTTGCACACTGACCGTATTGTTGCCCTGACCTCTCTAACACCCACGCCCTCCTCTGCCTGTTATGGAGTCGGACATGTTTGTCACACTTTGATGCCACAGCTTTTATCTCCGTCTGTTGCCATGGTGACTGGGTTATTTGTATGTGTGGGTGTGTGAGGGGGGTTTCCTCCTGAGGACTGATGTTAAAAAACACACAGGGCAAGTGTAGTCAGGGTGTTTGTCTTTGTTAGGGCCTGGTAAAGCTGCTGAATCCTGGAGGAAGTTTAGCAGGATGACGCCGTTTGCTGCCAGTAAAGGGAAATATATCCGGCTTATCTGAAGAGCACGCCACGTTTGATAAAGAACTCTCCAGGTACACTTTGGACCCATAACTTTAGCTGTTGTATTATTGAAATAACATGAAAACTTGTGGAATGGTGGGTTTATCAGTCTAAACTGGATTGTGTTGACTTCACAGCTTTGTTTATCCCGGTTCATCAGACGCCGTGAGATGTGAGTCACATGTAGGGATAAAATCAGCGACGTGTGATTCACCTCCTTGTCAGACTAAATGCTTCGTCTCCATCACGAGAGGAAAACGGCGCACAAAGAGGTGTTTATTCCTGAGCAGTGAAGTCACTTCAGACGCGGTCCTTTCTATGGGGTGTCCTGTTACAGGCGGTCAAAGAGTCTCTGTCCCCCTGCAGGCCTCTGACATCAGCTGTAGGCCAAACAGAGGGGGCGGGGCTTCAAAATATCCATGACCCACTGAACCCAGCAGATAAACATCTCATACAGGGCTGTGGGGCTACCTTAAGAAACGGGTCAGGGGAGGTTTTGAGCTTCAGTGTGAGAACAGAGTCAATATTTAACAATATCACCTTGATCTGGTGGGTTGAGGTGATTATATACTATATGCATCCCTAACATTGGCGGACCAGTGATGGCGTTGAAAATGCTCATTTCCATGATGCATCATGATGCAGATGTGGAGCGGGCTGATATGGCCTAAAATTGATATCCCGATATATTTTTGCTATTTCCCGATACACGATATATATCCCAATATTTTGAAATGTCCTCTCAGCAGCTGTATTTAATTCGGCTCCAAATGACTCTAGTTTGGTGATAAAAATAGACTGTTCTATTGGATTTTTTAAAAAGTTTTATGCAGAAAGGGTAGAAATCAACATAGAGTCAAATTTAGCAGTTTTATTTTGAAAAGAACTTCATTCAGTCTTTTACTAATAAATCAAAATTACATAAATCAGGAAATACTCAATATTTTAGTGTATGGAAAGTCCTGAAATGTTTTCTGTGTTATGTTTACTACTGCTGATTATAAAATGATTATTTTCCTCCTCAAGGGTGAAGAAAACCTACACAGAACTCACCAATCCTGCAGTCTAGTCCACTGGCCAGAACCCTGCAGTCTAGTCCACCATTCAGGCCAGAACCCTGCAGTCTAGTCCACCATTCAGGCCAGAACCCTGCAGTCTAGTCCACCATGCAGGACAAAACCCTGCAGTCTAGTCCACCATTCAGGCCAGAACCCTGCAGTCTAGTCCACCATTCAGGCCAGAACCCTGCAGTCTAGTCCACCATTCAGGCCAGAACCCTGCAGTCTAGTCCACCATGCAGGACAAAACCCTGCAGTCTAGTCCACCATTCAGGCCAGAACCCTGCAGTCTAGTCCACCATGCAGGACAAAACCCTGCAGTCTAGTCCACCATTCAGGCCAGAACCCTGCAGTCTAGTCCACCATTCAGGCCAGAACGCTGCAGTCTAGTCCACCATTCAGGCCAGAACCCTGCAGTCTAGTCCACCATTCAGGCCAGAACGCTGCAGTCTAGTCCACCATTCAGGCCAGAACCCTGCAGTCTAGTCCACCATTCAGGCCAGAACCCTGCAGTCTAGTCCACCATTCAGGCTCACAGCGGTGATTATATTAGTCCATTTTTTGTGCTGATGAACGCTGGGGCGGTTTCTGACAAGTTCCCAACGTGAGAGCGTATTTAGGCCTTATTCTAGAAAGCTCTCCTGTGTGATCATGGAGGAAAAAGCTTGTTCGGAGGCAGGAACATTTTGACTCTGCGTTGTTGGTGTTTTGGGCTGTTAGGCTGAGATAAGCCTCCGTGGTTGTGGAGAAGTGGATCACGTTTGTCCGCTGCTGGACCGTCTTCTCTCTGAAATGTACGACTCTGGCGGGGAGTTTTCAGCAAAATGCTCATGTCAAGGCAAATCTTGTATTCTGGATTGAGTGTCTGAGATTTTTTAAATCCTGGCTTTTCAACAACACTGGGCTCATGTCTTTTACGTGTTGTGTCACTGCCACCGTTATCCCAGAGTCATCTTGTGGCGTATTTTAATGAATACCATGAGTTTGACCTCTTCCTTTTCAAAGTTGAAAGACTGCTGGATGACAGAAACAGCGCTGTTTCTCGTTGTCCGTATCACAACACAGCTAACTCATCGCTGACTCGCCACGCTGCTCGGCTTACCTTCCTCTCCCTTGCTTCTTTTGCCGCTGATACAAAACGCCCATGTGCGGAGGAGTTTTCTGGATGGGAGGGGTGACTCTCTGCTGTGAGAGATGTGTTCAGGGACAATGGGAGAAGTGAAACTCCAGCAGAAATTCATGCCGACGGATCAAAACTTGGCTAACCTAAGTCAGGGAGAAACAACTGAACATGTATGTATCTTGGTAGAGACTGACGGGCACAGGAGGAGGAGACTCTGAGTGCAGATTCCCCACTCATCAGTCTCAGATTGTTTTGCTTTTCACATAAGATTTACAAAGCTGCAGTGGATGATTGTGTGGCGTGAGTGTAAATAATTAGCATACATTTTTGTAATTGCAATAATTCTCTCATGATTAATTCATCAAAATCAAGATTTTCATCAGCACAACGGAGAAACCATCTTTCTTCATAACTACACTCTCTCTGTAGTAACCTCCTGCTTCAGAGCGACTGTCAGCTCTTCATTTCAATCTTTACTATCTAGGGTTTGCAGATGAGCATGCTTATTGTAACAGACCAATCAGAACAGAGCATTTCACATGTTTTCTCTTCCTGATGGAGTCTGATATGTTCATTGTGATGGGACAGTTCTATAAACTCAAACGCCAACCTAAACTGTGCTGTTGTTTTTACTGTTTGGCTTCGGGGTTTTTTTCTGTATGAATGCTCAGCTTGTCTTCTTCATGGTACAAAGGATTAAAACATCAGCCCCAGTGAGTCAGCCCCCATTTTACACCTCACAACCCGCTCAGTGTGCTGGACTGAATACACACATTGTCCAACACCGCAGCTCACAAAGACAGACGGGGAATAATGCTGCCATGAATGTTCATGTTTGAGCCTTTGCAAAGATTTTTCTTTTAGCATATTTATTTCATCTCATCTTTTTTAATGGAAAATATCCATCCTCTGATTGTGTCTGCAGGTGATGACTTTACCTGTCCCGATGGAGACGCTCTAAGTGGGAAACTCCTCACCCCTCTCCCCCAGTCTGAGGCTGCTCAGATGTTCTCAGTCGGACAGGAAAACATCTCCTCTCCACCGTCCACCAAAGGAGCGGTCAAATATGGAGAGCTCATTGTGCTGGGGTAAGATGGTCGCTAAAGCTGGGGACCGACTACTAGAACAGTGGTTCTCAACCTTGGGGTCAGGACCCCTTGGGGGTCGTGAGACACTGAGGGGGGGTCATCTGATATCTTAAAGAAAGTGAGAATATTTTTTAGATAACACTGTTGCCACTTTACACCAATTTTACCAAATGTTAACCCCTTTTCATCACTTTTTAACACCAATTTTAACACATTTTTGCCACTTAAAACCCATTTTTGTCTGTTTTAAACCCTTTCCATCACTCCTTTCTGCCTGTTTTTGCCACTTCTAAACCAATTTTTGCCACTTTCTGCCTAATGTTGCCTGTCTTGACCCATTATTGCTTCTATCAACCACTTCCTTTTGCCCATTTTAACCACAGTAAACCCATTTTTGCCCGTTTATATAAATTTTTCATCCAATTCCACCTAATTTCCACAATTTTTTGCACTTTATAGCCATTTCACCCACTTTTTAATTCCCTTTTACCACTTTTTGTGCCCACTTTTGCCACTTTGACCCATTTTTGGTTATTTTTGTAACTTATAACCCATTTATTTTCTTTAAAAATCCAATTTCACTGCCCTTTTCACCATTTTTAGCCATTGTTAACCAATTTTAGCAATTTTTAACCCATTGAAATTGTTTTGAACAAATGTTTTTTTCATTTAAGGAAGGCTTAATGAATAAATAAAGAGATTTGTTTCTTTGATAAGAGTGGTTATTTTTCAGGTCAAACATAATTTATGGTTTTCACAGCTTAATTTTAAATAGGCCATGGTTTTACTGACCTCCATGGGCCCCCAGTTTGGCTGGGTCCCAGAAACCCCCCACTTTATCCTCCTTTATGGACGACCTTGTCTAAACATGACTGTTCTTGAATATGCATGGCTGTGTTCAGCCATCTTCAGGTACAGTGGGGGTCCCAGGTCTCTGGCACCTTTATTCTGGGGGTCCCGGGCTGAAAAGGTTGAGAACTCCTGTACTAGAAAATAGGGCTGGTTTTGGACCAGCAGAGGCCGGATAATCTGATGGTTTTAGAGATATTTCTTGACAGATTTTCCTGTGGTGTGAGATGTTTTACACTGTGTCTTAACAGTAGGACTGGGCTCAAAAAAATCAATTCTCCGATTCAGATTGATTATTTTTTTTAAATTACAATATCGATCCATAGAATCCAAAGATCAATCTTTTAATATATGCCTTTTCCCTCTCCTGTCGGCTCCTTGTGCTACCAGTCTCAGACTTACGTCACTCATGCAGCCTGAAAGTTGATCTGCTATCGCTTCTACAAGTGTTTAGACTCTGATTCGAGGTCTAAATCTTGCGACCAGTCATCTAATTTTGGACATCTGGGCACATTATCAACATGAGCTGGATATCTCTTCCTCAAAGGTAAACCTCTGCTGGTGCAGTTAGAGCAGGAGAGCTCTACAGGTGACTTGGTGGAGCGTGCTTAAGCTGCTGCTGCGATAGGGATCTTCTGGGGTGCTACGTTCAAGAGGAGCGAACCCCAACTGTTTTGTGAAACCCCCCTATATGTTGCCCCGTATAGTGTGCTTTATTTTAAGACCCCCTATTCCTCCGTTTAAAGCCGCACAAAGCCACTGGTTATTTGATCATCCCTAAGACCTGACGAGGGGGAGAGTAGTTAAAAAGTGGCAGCAGACCCTGCTGGTGTGTTTTGTATCGTTGTGCATTCTAGCACGTTCTAGGAAGTGGAGCTGAAGTGGCCGTTTGTAATACACAATTAAAGGGATGAACATTCAGTTCTGTTCGGTGTTGTCAGAGTGTGCCCGTGGCATCTGCACACACTTGCAGGACTTTCGTTGTTCCTCAGCACTTTAGACTGGAATAGAAGTCAGCCCAGTATAAAGCACAGCCAGGGTCAGTGTGGACTGTCTCGTTCTGCACCACACTTTAAAAACAGAACCGTTAAATCAGTGATTATCTGTAAACATGTGTCGGCTCGCTCACATTTTCAGAGTGGTGAAGATTTAAATGTGTGCTGAGCTTAACAAGCTTTAACAGAGATTTGATTAGTGAGAGATTTAGCGGATTTTTTCTTCACGTTTGTCGGAATTTCTTGGCGTTTTCACGGACACGTTCAGCACATTACTGTAGGAGTGTAGCTCCACCTCTTTGGATTTTTTTTTAACACTTTATAAGCAGAATCTTTCATGCACAGTTTGTATTTTGATCTTGGGAAGAAAAGAGGAAAACCTGTTGTTATGAAATCAAGCTCTTCCTCTTTCGTGTCTGGGTGCAGCTCATGTCTCAACACAAACTCCAGGCTGCATATTCAGTACATTTGTGTTCAGATTGTGGCTTTTACAAAGTTATTTTTATCAGTTTGGCTCTTGAGTAGAGCAAAGTTGAGCACAGCTTAGGCAATCATGGGAAATGTAGTGTAATGTTGAAGTTATTCATTATTCTTCAAGAGCATTAAAACTCAGTAAAGTTTAACGTGTGAATAAATAGGACTAAAGCACGCTGAGACCTTTCACTGCAGTCACAAAGAGAGTCTGTGGTTTCTGACCTTTAGTTTGCTTTTTTATCAGACTGTCCACATGTGGAGTTCAGCAGACTGAGAGGCCCCGAAACCAACAATCACTCTGCTCATAAGGTTTAATTTTAAAGAGCCGTGGCGTTTATGAAAACAGCCGTTATGTGGAGCGTTGCTCAGCAGAGCCACAGTGGAGCGGGGTCAGTCTGAGTTTGTTTAAGAAAAGAGGTCACAGCCACTTTATCTGAAATGCAGGAAGTTTGCATTATCCAGGGAAAGAATGGATCCACATTTAACTGAACTTCAGTGTTTGTTTGACCCCGGCCTGCGTCTGCAGATAACCTCCAGCCATAAACGGGCTTTTATTTAAAATGTTTTACATCCAGAGTTTTAATTCAGATGGTTTCATTCAGATTTACTGCAGGTCAGGACTGGAACAATGCTCTGTAAATAAATCATGGTTCATAATTAAACCTTCAGTTTAGGTTGTCATTAGAGGCGTCAGCTGGACAAACTTTAAACCACATTTACACCACAGCATCCTACCATTCAATCTGGACTCACACCGGCATTTCTGTCTCTAAATAAGGCTTTTCTCTTTAACTAAGGCTGTAAAAGTAAATGCTTAGGGAAAATGCTTGGTTTACATTGGTAGAAACATGTTGAGTCTAGCAGGAGCTAAGTGCAGGGTTGAAACTTCTAGCCTGGTTTTTCCTGCAGGACAGCTACTTTCTGGGACCAGATATCATCTTAGACAGTGTTTCCCAACCATTTTCCCTTGCCCCCCCCCCCGTACCTAAGAAAAGCGGAGCCCCCCTAGGACCCAAGAGAGAGGAAAAAGGGACACACTGCAGCCAAAAATCAGCATAGATTTTAATTGTTTGACTGATAAAACCTTAAAAAAGGCCTAAGCATGTGTTACTTATCAAAAGACCTTTGCATAAACTACTTAATAACTGCTTTATCATGGTTTTAGTCAATATTTGCACATCTAATTTTGGCAACGTCAGAGCAGACAGAGCCTCACGCCACCCCTAAGATCTTTGGTTCCCAACCTGGGGGGGTCCCGGACCCCAGGTTGGGAACCAGTGATCCAAGAATTACAGCTAATGGTGAAAGACATGCTCACAATACTGGGAAAATAATACAACTCAAGCCTTGAAAGCCCATGTTAATTTTAAACTACAGTCAGAAATTACGGCTGGTGAACGATATGTAAATACCCAGATCCCGCATTCTGCTCCAGTAAAGATAAACGGAGACGGTCCAGAGTCCCAGACTTCATTCCAGCTCTGAAAACAAAAACACAAAGCAGACAAAAGGTCTGGACCACAGACTCTCTCTGTGTCCACAGTGAAAGACCCTCAGTCAGGAAGTCAGCTGGTCTCTCTGTTGTGGTCGAGTTTCGAGAGACTTCACTGAGATCTACGCTGCTCCACAACAATGGGCCGTATCTGAGTCCTGATTTAGCACACAAAGAGTCCATCAAATAAGATGTTTGTGTGAATTTAATAGCTCAATAGCTTATGCAAGTAACAGAAAATTATCAGATTATATTCATTTTTGTCTGAAAGTTAGGCCCCAGTTTAAACTACTTTAATTTTTGTTGGATAAAAATTTGAAGTAAATCCAGTTAAAACGACTAAAACTAATGCCTGACAGTTGCATAGCTCTGTGAGTCAAGTGCAGGTTTGTGGTAGGGATGCATGATATTATTGGTGTGATATCAGTATCTGTAGATATTAGCTTAAAAATAGTGATGCACCAGTGCAGCGGTGGAACATCAGTGTCAGCTGATTCCTAGTGAACCCAATGACAGTTGCCGATGTTTGTCAAATTAAGACAACAGACAAATTGGAAGTCCACGCTGCTGTGAGAGACAATGCTAGAATATGACAGAAGCAACGATGGACAGCGGTCTGACTAGTTTTTGCTGCATGCACCCTTCAGCTGTCTGTCCAGATCAGAGTTTGCAGAGTTTGGATACCTTTCACATTTTCACTGTGTGGTACTGATGCCTGGTACCTGCAAATCGGTACCGGTGTGCAGCAGTACCCATTTTCGGTACTTTAACTTGTGTGTAACCCTAACCCTAAATGTGATAATAAATGTTACTTAGTTAATTAGAAAAACCCTCAAAACTTCAGAATTTTAGACATTTATTTCTCAATATCAAAACATGATCAAATATATATCAAACAACACCAAACACTGTTTGTAATGTAACATCATACATGTTTTTACAAATTACTCCAACATGGAAAACTTAACCAGTGTCTTCTTTTATACTGAATATGTTAAATGAAAAGCCAGCCCTCCTACCCACTATACCTCTCCTTCTCCCTTTTGGAAAAATGTGTGTTGGGGTCCATGGAAGGAGAATAAGCTTGAAAACAAATCAACAGTAGAGGATGGAGTCTCAATGAATATATAAAGATAATAAACTGAAAAATTAAAGCATTACAACTACTAATCAAAGTAAGCAAACTACTACTTCTACCATAAACTACATGTGCTGCTCATCTTCCTGGTGCAGTTTTTTTAAACAAAGCATGTCAACCTTCTCAGAGCCCGCTCCACGCTCATTAATCGAGCAGCCGTCCACGCAGAAGCATGACCGAACCTTTATA
Organism: Cheilinus undulatus; assembly: GCF_018320785.1. Classification (NCBI taxonomy): domain Eukaryota; kingdom Metazoa; phylum Chordata; class Actinopteri; order Labriformes; family Labridae; genus Cheilinus; species Cheilinus undulatus. The sequence goes on from NC_054868.1 coordinate 2,659,921, forward strand.
GACCTTTGAAATAATGTAACAGTCAAGGTGGCCCATAAGGGGGATAAAGGGGAGAGGTTTCTGGGGCCCAGACAACTGGGGTGGCAAAAGTGGGCAAAAGGTGCCTGAAAGGTGGCAAAAATTGGTTCAAGTGATGATAAAACATGGCAAAATTGGGTAAAAAGTGACAAGACAAAGTCAAAAATGGTTAACAATCGGCATAATGCGCCAAAGAATTGGTTAATATTTGCAAAACATTTTGAAAGTGTCAAAAAGGTGACAAAAATGGGTTACAGGTTGCCAAAAGGGTTAAATGTTGTAAAAATGTGGTTAAAATGGTTTAAAAGTGATTAGAAAATGGGCAAAATTAGGCAAAGAGTGGCCAAACAAAGGCAAAGTGAGTGAAAATTAGCAAGAAGGTGGCAAAAATGGGTTTAAAGTGTCAAAAAGGTGACTAAATAGGTTACAAGTGGCAGAAAAGTGGCAAAAAAGGGTTTAAGTTGCTAAAACAAGGTAAAAAGTGATGAAAAAATGGGCAAAAATGTCCAGATAATAGCAAAGTTTTTTTTTTGCTACAAACAAGTAGCAAAAAATGGGTCAGAAATTGTTTTAAAAAGTTGCAAAATTGCAAAAAAGCAGCGAAAATGGTTTAAGTTGACAAAATAAGTGGCAAAATGGGTAGAAACATTGGTTAATTTGGTTGAAAGTAGCATGAATAATTATTATTTCAACACTAATTTCAATTCAATAATAGCTTGCTTATTGGAGTAACTGTTAGCCAGGATGCTAGCATCAATTCTACTGATCCAACACACATACACTGATATCATCAATAAATCACAGCTGGGGTGGTCCATTCTCTGGGTTTTTCCCAGGGCCCAGCCAGATCTCTAAGGCACACCTTGACTTGCCTCCTTGCCACACCATCTGAGAGCCACTGGCATAGAGAATTGCCATTCGTCCACTTTCTCACAGTCACAAGGATGCGTTTAGGTACCGAAACATGATACTTGATTTTAGTCTCTGATGGGGTTGACAGTAGCCGAAAAAAAAGTGGCTTTAAACATCTTCCCGTTGTCCGCTCAGGCTGCGCAGATCAAGAATGCGGTTGTAAACGCTGCAGCAGTGGAGTAGCACAAGGAAAAAAATCTGCTCTTTGAGGCATCACTCTCCTTACATGTAACAACTACCAGTGTAACGTTTACCTTGAGCCGGCCCTGTCTATCACTTGCAGCAGGTGATAGCCTCGCCATCGTGCCAGCAGTGGCTGCTCGCGTTCCAGACTCAGAGGGCTATGCATACGAGGGAGTGACATTCAGCTCATAAATTTATAATTTACCACAAATACAGAACAAAAGTGTGGGAAGGAGTCTCAAAACTTGAGTCAAAGTGGATTCTAAGGCCTCTAAGGGGCAAATTAAAGTTATGTTTAAAGACATATGTGCCTGGCACGTGTGCATTCCAATACACAAACATACATATACCTCTCTCTCCCAATCTGTCAAAGCATCACGCTGGTGTTACGAGATGAAATAAGCTCTTAGCACAGAGTGATTTTCTCGTAGCACATACGATGTATATGTCACACTGTACAGCCCTGATTAATATATCTGTAAAACTTTCTTCATAATGCATTACCAATACTTTAATTCAGCGTTACTCAGCCCTGCTCAACAGAAGGGCCAAACTGTTAAAAAGTGCCTTTACAAGAACCACAATCTAATTGGTGAACAGTGGCAAAAAATGAGTTAAAGGTGCAAGTAAAATAAGTTAAAGGGTGAAAAATGGTCAAAAAGGAGCAAAAAAGGGCGAAAAGGGGCAAAATTGGCATAAAATTCCAAATACTGGGTGAAAAGTGACAAAAATGGGGGAGACAAAAGGGGCCAAAAGGGCAGAAAGTGGCAAAATATGGGTGAGAAATGACAAAAAATGGGTTACACATGGCAAAAACAGTCAAAAAGTGGTAAAAACATGACAAAATGAATAGAAAGTGACTAAAAAGGCAGCAAAGAATAGCTTGCATTTGGGAAAAAAGTGGCATTTAATAGCAAAAGGCAGGTTAAATGAGTGAAAAGTGGCAAAAATGGGGAAAAAATGCAAATAGTAAAACGCAGGATAAAGGAGTCCAAAACTGGGCAAAAAGAAATGACAAAAGTGGGCTTAAAGCAGTAAAAATGGATTAAAAATGGCAAAAAAATGCAAATAAGGGCAATGGACATATACAGACAAATTTAAAAGTTGACAGTTCAAGCCACTGTATAACGGTGGGAAACAAACTGATTAGTGTGACTTGCAATGGATAATTTCTGAGGTCAAAGTTTCCCTTTATTTAAGGTTTTCTGCAGGAATAATATTTAAAAGTAAGACATAAAAGAGCCACAAATCATCACAAAAGAGCCACATGTTGAGTATCACTGCTCTAAATATTTTAAAATACGCTGATGACAATGCTCACATAGCAAACCTTAAATGCACCGCAGAGAAGTGACTTTGAAGGTCTAATAGCCAGGCACATTTCAGTCTCGTCGACAAAAATCTTAACTAACTTTTAGTTAGTTAGTTTTTATCCTCAATATCTCTTTCTATTTGAGGATAAAAAAACATTTTAGTCATAGTTTTGGTCAATTTGATTGACACTGCTTACACCTCCAAGATCCATCCAAAACCTCACCAGTTCATCCCTGAGCCAGGGTGGATGTTGGTGCAGAGTTTGCAGGTATAGCTCTGTTAAGATTGTAAGGCATTGTCTATCTTCTGTGTCCTTTTTATGCTCAGGTGTAATGGCTCTCTGCCCAACGGTGACAAAGGGAGGAGGAAAAGTCGCTTCGCTCTGTGTCGCAGAAACAAAGCCAACGGGGTGAAACCAAGCACCGTCCACCCCTCCTGTACGCCGCAGGCTGCAAAGGTGAGAGCTTCACATGCAGGTGAAAGATTCCCCTGTAAATCACACCTATAAAACATGTAACAGCAGTGAAACTTTAATATACTTAGTGGGAAACATAATCTGATAGCATATGAACAAGCTTTGGCCTTTGTGTTTTATTGGTTATTAAGGAAGAAGTGGTGTTGGCGAGCACAGGGGTGATTGAAACTGATCTGTCTGAGCGTGCATAGATGCAGAGATAACTGATACTGTGAATTGCTCTGGTTTTAAATAGAGAAGAGCATCTGTGGACACGGCTTCCAGTTCCTTAAAAGTAGTTCTTCTGTTTAGCAAAACAAACTTTTATGACCTATCAGCTCCTGCTATAAATGTTGATTATTTACTTAGCTGCTTTATCACTTAGACATGTTCAGGGGACTTTGTAGGACTTGTTTACCTTGTGTTTAGATTATCTCTGTACTATTCAGAGAACATGTTATGTGTGTAATACTGTAGGTGATGACATTAGTGTAGTTCCACCTTAAACACGTGCTAACAGAACATCTGTTGTGTTTTTAAAGGCGATAAGCAACAAAGAACAGCACAGCATCTCCTACACTCTGTCCCGGGCTCAGACAGTGGTGGTGGAGTACACGCATGACTGCAACACGGACATGTTCCAGGTCTGTCGCTTCCTGATCATTTAACCCTTTCATGGTTCTTCTATTTTATGTGTGGACTATCCCTGCCTTTAAATCCACTTATACAGGTGCATCTCAAACATTAGAATATCATGGAAAAGTTTCTTTCCTGTGATTTACTTCAAAAAGGTTTTTTTTTGTATTTTCAAGATTCACCTCTTACAAAAAGAAATATTCCAAGACTCTTTTAGTTTCAATCTTTATGATGAGCCAATCAGTCTCTTCCTAACAAACACACTGAATTTTATTTATTTTTTATTTATTTATTTATTTTATTATTATTTCTATTTGTTTTATCTAATAATTAGGGGTGCACCGATTGCAATTTTCTGGCCGGTCACCGATCACCGATCTTTAAAAAGCCTGCTGATTCCGATTTTGGGCGATACTGATTTTTTTATAACTGACATCATACACCTTCAATGTTCCAATCTTATTTTATTGAATAACATTGAACAATACCCGTGAAACAATACAAACTTGTTGTTTTAACTGCACATGAGGTAGTCCTCTCAAATACAAATGAAAAGTTTAAAGCATTGCTGTCCAAACTACTAAATTATATCAGTTCCTTTAGTCTTTCATTTTTCACATTTTAGTAGGTAGAAGCATATGAAACGGATCTTACCCACCGATCTTGTTTACAAGGATCGGCTGATCGCCGATCTCCTAAAATTAAGGAAATCGGCGCCGATACCGATTTTGGCCGATCGATTAGTGCACCCCTACTACTAATCAATTTATTTTCTTCATACATTGACCATTTGTGGAATTATTTAATATGCAAATTTATATTATATGTAAATATTTAATGAATTAAAAAAAATGTGTACACTGCTTTGGCAGTAACTGATTTGTTCATGCCAGTAAAGCAAATGGAAATTGAAAAGCCACAGAAGGTCACTGCTGAGAGGGCAGGCTGTTCTCAGAGGCTCTATAAAAACCAGATTCATGGAAGGTTGGAAGTTAAACGGAGCACAAGCAACAGGGATGAGCTCAGCCTTCAGAGGATTGTCAAACAAAGCAGATTCAAGACCTTAGGGGGGCTTCACGAGGACTGGACTGAGACTGGAGTCAGAGGATTAAGAGCCACCACACAGACGGGTCCAGGAGCGGACTACAGGTGTGCTGTTCTTCGTGTTGAGCCAGTCCTGAAACACAGAGGAGGTCAGAAGCTTCTCACCAGAAAAAGAACTTGACTGCTGCACAGAGGCCCAGAATCCAGATGCTTGAAGTCCAGTGTCCACGGTCAGTGATGGTTTGGGTAAGTGTTACTCAACCCTGCCCAACCAAAGACCCAAATTGTTGAAAAATTTGCAAGAGCCACTATCTAAGTGGTTAAAAGTGGCAAATATGGGTTTAAGTGGTAATAAAATTAAGTTAACAGTAGCAAAAATGGGTGAAAAGGTGCAATAGAGAGCAGAAAACGGTTGAGAAATGACAAAAAATGAGTTGTGGGTGGCAAAAATGGTCAAAAAGCAGCAATACCATGGCAAAAAATGAGTAAAAAGTCACTAAAATGGGCAAAAAGCACCAAGGAATAGCAACCATGTGAATAAAAAAGTGGCATTCACTGGCAAAAGGCAGCTTAAAGTGGCAAAAAGGACATCAAGTAAAAAAAACAAACAAACAAATGCAAACAGCAAAAGGTGGGATGAAAGAGGTCAAAACTGATGACAAAGGGCAAAAACAGGATGAAAGTGGCAAAAATATGCTTGTAGCTGTAAAAAGGGATTTAAAGTGGCAAAAAAGTGCAAAAAAAAAAATGAAAAAAGGGCAATGGAAATATGACAAAAAATTAAGGTTGACATATAAAGCCGACCGTTTAAGTGTAGGAAACAAACTCATCGATGAATAATATCTGAGTTTACCTTTTTTAAGGTTTTCTGGGTGAATAATGTTTTAAATTAAGACATAATGGAGCCACAAATCCTGACAAAAGAGCCACATGTGGCTTCAGAGCCACTTGTTGAGTATCACTGGTTTGGGGTCTTTGTAGTCCAGAGTCAACTCTGTCAGCCGTCTACCAGAAGATTTTAGAGCCCTTCATGCTGCCATCTGCTGAGAAGCTTTATGAAGATACTGATGTCCTTTCCACTGTCCCAGAGAGAAGCCAGAACTACCAGAAACTGGTTTACTGACCATGGTATACCTGTGTTTGACTGGCCAGCCAACTGGTCTGACCTGACCCCCATAGAAGATCTCTAGAAGATGTGAGAATCAACAATCCAGACTAGCTGAAGGCTGCTATCAGAGAACCTGGACTTCACTACCCCCCAGCAGGACCACGGACCGATCGCATCCACGGCATGAGCAGAGATGCAGGAATTCATGAAAAAGGAGCTCAGACCAAGCACTGAGAGATAGATGAGCAAGTTCCCGGGAGGTCAACATTTCTGTATTAAAAATCCATTTTTGACTGATGTTTGTGATATTCTGATGTTTTGTGAGCTGAATCTAGAATTTATGGAAGTTTCTCTTTTTGATCCAAATAACAGCAACAAAATAAACTTTTTAAAATGATTTTTCTAATGTTTTGAGATGCACCTGTAGTTGTTTTTGATTAGGAGAAGATTGCCCGATTTCATAAAGAGTTTCCTGCTCTTTAATCCTTTTTTCATAGATTCAGTGTTTTACATTCACATGATTTTTATTTTCGTCTTTAGTATTTCACAACTTTAGTTGAATAGTATCTCTCAGAAATGGACCGTTATTTCTCTACTCCTCAGCCAAAAAAAGCAGCTTTGATTTTGTTTGTTTGCCTGTTGCACAATAGATTGAATTTCCGCACCCACAAAAGCCTGGCGGTAGTCTGTGCAGCCCGGAAAACCCCAGAATTGAGGAATAAGAAGCAGAAATGAGAATAAACACTGTGCACAAAAAACTTGTAGAAAATTCCCAGACACTGTATATTTTTGTTTTGCACTGCCATAACTCTTTCAGGTGTCTGCAGAGTCTTAAAAAGAATTAAGTCTAAAATCAATTTAGCAGAAATTGAAGCTTTTAACAGCCCTTAATATCATACAGAAGGTCTTAAATTCTGCAGCTGTTTTCAAGCCTCGCATTGCTTTTGTTTTGATTTTCAGTTTCATCACAAGTTAAATTTTAAAGAGCTCCACTAGATCAGACATCTGTCTACACACTTGTTAATGTTCTGGTCTGTTGAGCCATCACAGCATCCCTAAAGCTCCTCTGTGCCTCTAACTAGCAAGTTAACTATGTGATTGAGCAATGTGTGCATGTAAATGAGAGGTACATGCAAATTTTCTAAGAAGTGGAAAGACAAATAAACAAAGCCTTTTGATATTTTTGCTGTATTGTTCACACCCTTTACCAAAGACTGCTGGTTTTGACTTAAACTAGTTTCAAGAACCTCTCCAGTTCCCTTTTATTCCTGATTAAGTGGTAGGAGGAGGAGGAGGTGTTAACGTGTTAAGGATTTTGCAAATACAGTGAAGCTTTTGCCTCGTGTGAAACCAGCATTGGGTTTGTTAACATTAACACTACTAGCATCTTAAAGTAAGCTATATTGGCATACTACTGTAACAAATACTATCTGCATTTTCTTGACCATGTTTTCTCATTTTTATCTTACAGTCTGCTCAAAGCATGCACATAACCGTGTCACAGTGTGTTTAGAAACTGAGAAGCAATAGCACTCAAAATATATTGGGAGGGTCTTGTAGAAGGTCTTAAAAAGTGTTAAGTTTAAAGTGAGATTTTCTGTACATACCCTGGTGAAGATATGAACCCAACAGTCTTTTAAATAAACCTTTGCTGTTGCAGATCGGCCGTTCTACAGAGACTCCCATTGACTTCGTGGTGACAGACACGCTCCCCGGTGGTCAGAATCAAGCGGATGGTCAGGCCGTCCAGAGCACCATCTCCCGCTTTGCCTGCCGCATCATCTGCCAAAGAAACCCTCCGTACTCTGCACGGATCTACGCCGCCGGCTTCGACTCCTCCAAGAACATCTTCCTTGGGGTGAAGTACACCAAATCTTTAATGTTATAAATCATCTATACAGTGAGTCCTGGGTGTATTAACCTTAGATATTTGATGTTTCTGCAGGAGAAAGCTGCTAAGTGGAGGATGCAGGATGGTCAGATGGATGGACTGACCACCAACGGTGTTCTGGTGATGCATCCACGCCATGGCTTTAACCAGGACTCCAAACCTGGTCTGTGGAGGGAAATCTCCGTCTGTGGCAACGTCTTTATGCTTAGAGAAACACGATCATCTCAGCAGAGGGGCAAGATGGTAGGTGACCTCTGCTGCATACACAGGGAAATGTAGTATTATTAGATATTAAGAAATAAAGCGTGGGACAAAGGGGAGATGAGGAGTTCTTTATTTCTGTATCTTACCTCCATCTAAGGTGGCATCAGTGAAGTCTAACAGACACAGATACAGTCATGGACGAAAGTATTGGCACCCCTGGAATTTTTCCAGAAAATACACCATTTCTCCCAGAAATTGTTGTAATTACAAATGTTTTTTGTATGCACATGTTTATTTCCTTTATGTGCATTGGAACAACACAAAAAGCAGACGAAAAAAAACAAGATTGACATAATTTTTCACAAAACTCAAAAAATGGGCCGGACAAAATTGTTGGCACCCTTGTGAAACTGCGGGTAAATCATTTTATTTCAAGCATGTGATGCTCATTTAAGCTCACCTGTGGCAGTAACAGGTGCTGGCAATCTAGAAATCACACCTGAAGCCAGTTAGAATGTCTAAAAGTTGACTCAACCTTTGTGTTGTGTGCCTGTGTGTGTCACACCAAGCATGGAGAAGAGAAAGAGGAGCCCAGAATTGTCTAAAGACTTACGAAGCAAAAAACAATCTCAAGGTTACAAGACCATCTCCAGAGATCTAGAAATTCCTTTGTCCACTGTGTGTAATATAATCAAAAAGTTTATAACCCATGGAGCTGTGGCTAATCTCCCTGGATGTGGACGAAAGAGAAAAACTGACAAAAGAATGCAACGCAGGATAGTTGGAATGGTGGATAAACATCCTCAGTCAACTTCCACACAAATTCAGGCTGTCCTGCAGACTCAGGGTGCAAAAGTGTCAGCTGGGGCCATATGTGGTCATCTGAATGAGATGAAGCGCTATGGCTGGAGACCGAGGAGAACCCCACTGCTTACAAAGAGGCATAAAAAAGCCAGACTGGAGTTTGCAAAAATGTACCTGAGTAAGCCTCAATCCTTCTGGGAGAACATTTTGTGGACAGATGAGACTAAGGTAGAGCTTTTTGGAAAATCACGTCATTCTACTGTTTACAGAAAACAGAATGAGGCCTACAAAGAAAAGAACACAGTACCTACAGTCAAACATGGTGGAGGTTCAAGGATGTTTTGGGGTTGTTTTGCTGCCTCTGGCACTGGGTGCCTTGACTGTACAAGGAATCATGAAATCTGGAGACTATCAAAAGATTTTGGGCTGCAATGTAGGGCCTAATGTCAGAAAGCTGGGTCTGGGTCAGAGGTCATGGGTGTTCCAGCAGGACAATGACCCCAAACAAACCTAAAAAAGCACCAAGAAATGGTTGGAGACAAAGCTGGAGAGTTCTGAAGTGGCCAGCAATGAGTCCTGATCTAAATCCCACTGAACACCTGTGGAGAGATCTTAAAATTGCTGTTGAAGAAGCACCCTTCAAATCTGAGAGACCTGGAGCAGTTTGCAAAAGAAGAGTGGTCCAAAATTCCAGCTGAGAGGTGTAAGAAGCTTGTTGATGGTGATAGAAAGTGATTGGTTTCAGTTATTTTTTCCCAAGGGTGTGCAACCAGATATTAAGTTAAGGGTGCCAACAATTTTGTCCGGCCCAATTTTTGAGTTTTGTGTAAAATTATGTCAATTTTGGCGTTTTCTTCTGCTTTTTTGTGTTGTTCCAATGCAGAGAAAGGAAATAAGCATGTGTGTACCAAAAAAAATTGTAATTGCAACAATTTCTGGGAGAAATAGTGTATTTTCTGGAAACATTCCAGGGGTGCCAATACTTTTGTCCATGACTGTACACCATTCTTTGGTTATAGAGCTCAACAACCCCTATCCACTTTTTCAGCAGCTCAGGTTCCAGAAATAAATTTCCCTGTGAAGTATTGACTTCATCGGTAATTCACAGAATCCTTATGTTAACATTTTTAATGCATGCACCGAGCTAACCAGCTACCTGGTTACTGATGACTACTAGCACCTAACAGAAATGTCATCATGCAACTAAAAACTGTGCAGATTAGCTTTATTTTTATTCTCTAAAACAGAAAGTTCTGTCTTTTTTCCATTGAACTTTAATTTCCTGTCATTGTAATTTTGCATTCTTAAAAGGCAGTCTTGTCTTGTTAGCAGAGCTTTGAGAGCAGGGGCTGCAGAGCTAGACAACTGTTACTTTCTGACTGGATTGCATTAAGTGGTGTCATTTTAAATGCTATTGCAGGTTTCCAACATGTCCTGGATTTTCTTCCCTACAGTGGATGCAGACGATGAGGCCTGCTGCTCCAGAGTTAGCGGCTCATCATCTGTGAGGGGCAGAAAAACCCTTCTTCATTGAATAAAGTCTGGGCTGAAGCCCTGCAGTAGTGCTGCATAGGATGCCTTTCTTCAATAGCATTAAGAGTTAGAATAAAGCACAGCACCATGTGCTGGTACCCTTTATGACCTCTACTTTGATGTTTGTCTCATCTTCAGGTGGACTGTGAGTCTAATGAGCTGGTGGATGGCTCCCTCATTGACCTTTGCGGCGCCACCTTGCTGTGGAGGACGGCTGAAGGCCTGTCCCACACTCCCACTGTCAAACACCTGGAGGCACTGCGGCAGGAGCTGAACGCCGGTCGACCTCAGTGTCCCGTCGGCTTCAACACGCTTGCCTTCCCCAGCCTCCGCCGCAAAGATGTCCTGGACGAGAAGCAGCCATGGGCTTATCTGCGCTGCGGACACGTGCATGGATACCACGGCTGGGGAAGCCGCCGGAACCCCGAGGTGGACGCGGAGAGCCCGGAGAGAGAGTGCCCCATGTGCCGGACGAGGGGCCCCTACGTACCGCTGTGGCTGGGCTGCGAGGCAGGCTTCTACGTAGACGCGGAGCCCCCCACACACGCCTTCATCCCCTGTGGTCACGTCTGCTCGGAGAAGACGGCGGCGTACTGGAGTCAGATCCCCCTGCCGCATGGCACGCACACGTTTCAGGCCGCCTGCCCATTCTGCATCCAGCTGCTGAGCGGAGAATCGGGCTTCATCAGACTCATCTTCCAAAGCCCGCTGGACTAAAACTATTCCTTTAAATCTCAGGAAGTCGATAGGAGAAGAGCGGACAAACTATAGGCTAGGGGATTTTATAACTTAATTTATATTTAACTTAATTTTGAGCTGTATAAATTCTCTTATGGGTTGGTTCCTGCAGTTTTTAAATATCAGAGATGATTCAGATGATGCTGTCCTCTTCTGTAGTGATCAGAGTTCCTCCAGAATTACTCTTACAAGGTTTGAATCCTTTCTTATTTATTCTCTTCCCTCTTTAGTGATATTTTTGTAATTCAGTGCAGAATTTAACAGCTTTATGCAAGTTGTCCAACTACACATTAATACCTTGTTGTGCCTTAACGAGCCATAGAAGGGGGAATTCCAGTATCTTAAACCCGGGGCCTCATCCATGCAAAAAAAAAAAAAAAAAAAAAAAAAAAGTGCCTTAATGGCTTAAAAAGTTCTGTTATTGCATCAGCCAAGAGCTGTAAGATTGGCTGTAATAGCTATAAGATCAGGTTGCATTTATTTTTCTGTTTATATCTTCTTTTCAGATCAAACTCAACAGTTGTGTGACTTTTAGTTGCTTGAAAAACAAACTAGTTGAGCAGCCTTGGACCAGCATCTCCTGTCTTTCGGGTGCATAAATGAAAAAAATGACTTAGTCCGTATTTAGGAGCTTTTTCGTCATGATTTGATGAGATGTGGGGATCATCACCTAAAGCCTGCAGATAAATCTACTGGACCAATTTTAAAACTTCAGACATTCAGCTCAGAAGCGGACTGCATTCACATTGGAAAATAAAAATCAACTTTTTAATGAATGAGACAGAGGATCGTTCTTGTGTGATCCAGTATTTTCAGCACTTACAGTGTTGTGCTGTATACTGGCCTTCCTGCTTCTTAGATGCATCATCTTGCATCTGTGAAGCACGCCGTTTCAGCTCAGCAGGTCCTGGAAAACTCGCAGCGTCCAGCAGATCAGAGCGGGCTTTACATCTGAAGAACAGCAACATCTGAAGCCTGGTTTATCCTTCTGCAGCTAATATGTTCTGTAGTGACCCATGCTGTTGGGAGGAGGGCTAATTGATCATAGCTAAGATAATATTCACGTTATTTTGATTGATATTAAGATTATTGCATATTGCTAATCAGACTTTCCTATTGACGTCTCTGATAACATCATGTAATGCTTTTCCAAAGCACTGAGCAGTTTCCTGGGTTGTTATTAGGAGCGTGTGTTTACAAGCATCACTGACACACTGTTTAGTCAGTAGGGATGCACCGATGCCACATTTTTTCAGACAAAGGTAAAAGTACTGAGATGTAGATACTCACCTGACCGAGTGCAAATATGAATACTTCATAATACCTTTACAATTCTGGATATTATTTCACATTTCTGTTATATTTTTATCAGATATCCTTTATCTTTTTACTGTAAACTATGCACTGCTCATGAAAAGTCTGCACGTTTACGTTTAAATATCCCCAAACTGCAGACATGACTCCAGGTTTGCCTACTTTATATGGAGTTACTATTGTGGCAAAAGTATTTACAAATGCATGCAAAGATCTGTGCACAAATCTGCGTGTAGGTAGATTTGCAGATGCATGCGCAAATCCACAGACGGGTCTGCATATCTGCAAATCTGTGTAAAGATTTGCAAATTTGTACAAAGATCCACAAATGCGTGCACAAATATGCAAATACGTAGAGCAATTTGCAATTGTGAACTTAGTTCATTTTGCATGCGTGGTGATAAACTGAACACAGTCTTTGTTTTGTCCTGGATGCTTTGAGGGAACCAGCATTTGTGGATTTGTGCACAGATCTTTATATGAATTTGCAAATACTTTTGCAACAATAATAGCTCCATAACTTTCTTGCATAGTAAATGGTGTAAAATGATACAGAGTGCAGTTCCGAAGTGTTTGAGTGTGAGTTCTTTGGATACGATACTGTGATTGGGGTCCTGCATCCCTACTAATCAGCAAATCAGGTCCTAGTATCATGTTAATGAATGAAATTAGATGAGACTTTTATTTTCAGAGGTGAATGCAGGATGCTTTACTAATTTAGACCCTCTAAAATGGTTAAAATATCACCCAGATCTAAAGAAAGGAATCCGTTTGAAATCAAACATGACTTTGACTTTAGTCATGTTTGAATTTTACATTGTAGGATGGATGAAAGTAATTATTAAAATGTTTGTATTTGATTTTTTTTTTGTATTTGATGATCTGGAACAAAGTGACCTTCCTCTAAGACTGTTGCCTCTTTGAAAACAGAATAACTGTATTTTATGATTTTCATACAAACTTTGTAATGTAACAGCATAAAAATCTTCCTTCTGAAACTTTAAGTCTGTGTCTTTTGTTTTCTTCTGACTTCCCTGCAGCGCCACCCTAAGGCCTAAAGGCCACTTTTGTCTAAAGATGAAAAACTTCATTGTTTAGTTTTCTTCCTAGTTAGCTGTGTGTGTATCTATCTATAGTATATATACAGTGCTTAACAAATGTATTAGACCACCTGTCATATCTGTCTCAGAGACCATCCAGCATCATGAAGTGCTTTAATGCGGACTCTTTCATTTTCAGTCAGCTCTCCATGTTTTACCATTTTGAACAGGAATGAGGAATTTCAAACTGAATTCACCCAAATTTGAGCCGGCTCACTGGGCTTCTCTGAGAAGTCAGAAATGAATCAAGCATAACATTCAGCGACTGAAACTATTTTTTCTGTTCATGAATACAAGTAAACTATAATTTGACATATTAATCAAGAAATATTAATGTGCTTTACTATTTTTTCAGTTTTTTGTAAATCGGTAAATTTGAAAATTCATGGATAACAATAATAATTCTATTTTAGCATCAAAAATATCATTTGGGTTAAAGAGCTTCTACATATTGGTGTATTAACCATTGCAGAAAGATAAAAAAATGATTTTGGTAATTACCAATGTTGTTAATTCAGGGCAGCTGTGGCATAAACCTTATTTTGGTTAGGGTTAGGGTGGTCTAATAAAAGTGTTAAGCACTGTATCTATCTATCTATCTATCTATCTATCTATCTATCTATCTATCTATATATATATATATAGGAGAGGGAGCTTACAGCTTGTTCTCCTTGCTCAGTTCTAAAGCCTGCATCTCTGATGGTATGGGGTTGCATTAGTGCCTATGGCGTGGGCAGCTGTAACATCTGGGAAGGAACTATCAATGCTGAGAAGTAGAGAGAGGTTCTAGAGCAACATATGCTCCCGTCCAGACAACGTCTCTTTTGAGGAGGCCATGACTTTTTCAGCGAGGCGGTGCTAAAACCACATTTGTAAGGAACATACGTTTCGGGGTTCTGGTTGTGCTGGTTCATGGGCTCAACCCACATACTCAGCTCTGCTGCTCATCCCACAAATGTATGTTCCTTTAAAATGTGGCTCCAATTAAGGAAAAAAACAGGTTTCACAATGGTTTAAGATGTATAGCCATGAAGGATTGATACTGCAAAGGAAAAATCTATCAAACACAAATTTACTTAATTTTTGTGCTAGTTTCAATGAGTTGAAGTTTTATATTATAATACAAAAGAACCCTTCTGTTTATCAATGTTGTGGCATAGTGGATGTCCAGTAGGTGGCAGCAGAGGCTTTCATGAAAACAGAGGAAGAGCGTCCCACCGCCCCGCCTCCTGCAGTGCATGATGGTCGGTGTATTGACGCTTTCTGCTGCTGCTGTTGTTTTCGTCCCGGCTCCCCCGGTGTCTCTGTGATGGTGAGAGGAAGAAACACCGGCTGCTGTGTTTTAAACGACAGGTGCGGAATCTGCCGAACCCCCGCTGTTAACGACTATCTCGGTTTGTTTCTGTTTCTTCTCTCCTGTCAGAGCTACCAGCTGCCTGTTAGCCTGTTAGCATTAGCCAGTCTACGTGTAACCTCCGCTGACAACAGTAGCTTTAGCATTAGCTTTGCAGCACAGGACGCTAGTTTTCACAGCCTTCACGGTGCTGTCATCGAAAGTAAAACTAAATTAGTGTGTCTTATTTTACCCTCTAATGTCGGCTTCACTGTCAGGTTAGTGGATGTTACACTCACGAGTACAGCGATGACTGTACGGGAGCTAAGCTAATGCTAATGCTAGCCTCTGTCCCAGCTGCATGTCCTGTTTGGAGGAAGGCAGAGTCATGATTTGACAATTCAGGTGAACCACAGATCACCTGTGGAGGTATGACGAGTATTTAGGTGAAAGGAACACACATGGGTTGCATAATTAAAGACAGCACCATTAAATGTGAAGCTAACCAGACTGAAGTTTACTGTAAAAGGCTGTTAACAATATCAGCTACTGTGGTCAAATCTCTGGTGAAACACCTGCCTATGAAACTGTAGAGAACAAGACATACACACACAGGCACAAACATATGCAAAGGTTTTTTTATGTTTCGCATCATTAATAACAGAAAACTTGTTTCAAGATAAACATATACATATTAATAAAACATGAATC
This sequence comes from Cheilinus undulatus, assembly GCF_018320785.1. Lineage (NCBI taxonomy): Eukaryota > Metazoa > Chordata > Actinopteri > Labriformes > Labridae > Cheilinus > Cheilinus undulatus. The sequence continues at coordinate 2,675,218 of NC_054868.1, forward strand.
ATGGCATTCTAGTATTTTATGCAAATTGAGAGGCATTTTTCTCCATGTTCATGCATGATTTTCATAAAAAACATGAAGATCTCATCCTTTGTGGCGACATTAGAGCAGTGGTTCTCAGATGGGAGGTCAGGGCCTCAAAGTTAGTCACAGAGCTTTTTCAGTGGGTTGGAAAAAAAAGTTGCGGCATGATGCACAACATTGGATATTTGCTGATATCTGATGATATCTGATATTTAAGTTGCTTTTGGGTTGCCCCCCGTCAAGGCCTTATTGTTGAAAAACGCCTGCTAAAGTGCTCTCTTTGGAGCCAAAACACACGCTAAAGTGCTCTCATGGTTGGCAAAACACACTAAACTGCCCCCTAGGCTGGTTAAAACATGATAAACTGCCCTCTTGGGTGGTAAAAACGCGTGCTTAAGTGCCCTCCTGGTTGGCAAAACACAACTGTTGCAATGACTTTTGTATTGGGCCCTTTTTTGATCTATATTGAGCCAGAACTATATCTCACAGAAGCAGTTTGGATTATCCGGTGCTAATATGGTGTTTAAATGCACTATTCTGATATTTAAATGTAGTTCAGACCTAAAACTTCAATCCTTAAAGGTGCTCTATGCAAGATTTAGAAAAATATCAATAAAGTATATTTGAACCTCTAGTGCAGACACGGCACATTAAACATTGGTTCATATCAGGCAAATTAAAAAAGACAGTATTTTCGCGACCATTTCTATGAATGAACAACTTCGCTACTTAGTGCACCAAATTTGTCTTTTTATGTGTGTAATGTGTATTGAATGGGACGCGTTTTAGAGCAGAAACAACGAGGCAAACATAGCTCTGATAATGATGCCTCGACCACAGATATCAGATAGCTGACATTATGTGTTTAAGATATTTTACGAACTAAATATCCAAAACTAAACTCAGTAAGTTGAGTCCAGTGCAGGAAGCAAGAAAAAGATGCAGTATTATCTGGAAAAAACTAAAAGAGCAACGTGACATTCTCGTTGTTTGGATAGCATCTTCGTTAGCAAGCTAACGTGATGTAGCGTATGGTTTATACAACATAAAACACTACATTGTATTTCATGGTCCAGAGTGATGCCTTACCTTTTCCACAGAAAGATGGCCATCTCTGGATCGGTATTTATCCTGAGCGTAGCTCCCTCCATTTCTCAAATGCTCCACCGATATTTATCCTCCATTTCCCCCTGCGTTGGTCACATTCTCTTTTAGCTTGACGAGCTTCAGCGGATAAAACTTAGTTTTTTATGTTTTCGCTGAGTTTGTGTGGGTGTTTGGGCTGAGCTAGCCGGTCGTTAACTCGCAGAAGCAGCCTTCTCCATTCAACACGCCGTTGTCAGGTGTAAACAGAGCAACAGGATGCGCGTATTACGTAGTACCCGACGTCACTTCCGCTGAGATTTCACGGAAAATTCGGCCCGAGTTCTTCACAGAGAAACGACTCCACAGGCTTATACAGGCAAACAAGGAAGACATAAAGAGCCTCATGCTTCACATCGAGATAAAGTGTGCACCATTATATACTCACAAGTGGAAAGTTTTAAAGCAAATATCTTACATAGAGCCCCTTTAAAACACACAATTTAAAGTTCAAGGAAGAGATTCATGATATTGGATTTTTGCTGAAACCTGATGCCAGTATTTGCAGAATCATTCGAGCCGATACTGATACCGATGTAAATGATGTTTTTCAGACCTAAAACTTCAGTCCTTTGAGTTCACTTTAAAGGGGACATATTATGCAATAATCACTCTTTCAGGCATTTCTAACAGAAATATGTGCCCTGGCCTGTCCACAATACCCTCAACTATCAGAAAAATCCATTCCCTTCCACCCTCTCTTTCCCTATCTCTCAGAAAATGTGTGCTGAAACAAGCCGTTCTCAGATTTTCCCCTCATGATGTCATGTGGGGAGTTAGCCCCGCCCCCTGGTTCAGTTGGCCTGCCTCTCTTGGAAGAAAGTTCCACCCTCCTCCTGATCTTTCTCTCATTTGCCAGCTGAGATGCTGGATAGCTCAGTGGATTACCCGACTGACTTTGGTCTGGGAGATTGGTGGTTCAAATCCCAGTCAGGTCCTTATCTTTGGATAAGTGTAACATTGTAACATCTGGAATGCCACATCCATTTACTGAGAGGGGTGTGGTCAGTGGCAGAGTCAGATAGCTCATTAATATTTAAAGCCACAGACACATAAACAGCTCATTCTGAAGAGGGATTGAACAGAGGGATTTTGAGACATGCAAAAATCCAATACTGGAGTGTTTTTTTCAGCAACAAACTTCACAGGCATGTTTTGGGGACCTCTGAGAACAATATAAACTTGTTTTAAAGGGTAAAATATGTGACCTTTAAAGTTCGAGGATGAGCAAAAGAAGCAAACTTTAGTCCTGAAAACACACTTTAAAGTGAAAAGAATGAGAGTATGTAAAGATGAATACCTCAGCTGACATAGGTCTGTTGGTACAGCCTAAAACTCCACTAGTTTATTAATGAATATGGCCAAAATTTACAGTCGATATATGCTGATGTACACAGTCAAAATATCGGTAGAAATACTGGCAGACATTTTTACATCTGCCGATACTGATAATTACCTTTTTAAGCAGTTTGAGGATGAAAAAATGAAGAAAACTCCACTAACTTATTTACTGTATTTACTGCAGGTAAAGGCTGATTTTACAGCCAGAATATGGTTGTAAATATCAGCAGAAATTTTCATAAATGCAGCTTTTTTGTACTCCGTTTTCCTGTCTGAATAAGTAAATTTTGGTAGTTCTCTCTAGATCCTCATTATTTTATCTTGGGATAACAACGCTTTTCACATCATGTGTTAATTTCTTGAGATTTCTTGATGACAACCATTCTGATTTGTCAAGCCTACGGGCTAACTTTACTGAAGATGTCTCCTCTAGATCACCACTGAATCTAAACTCCTTGCCTGATTGGTATCTGGTGATGTTCCAGAGTTTTGGATTTAAATCAGCTGTTAAATGTTGTTGTTCCTGTTTCAGAGATGGTTTCATTTTCTCCTTTTACTGTTTTCTTAAGGACACACAAAGGGCCAAATGGTGCCAAACAAAGAGCTGTTTGGGAGGCCAAAGACTGCCAGCCAAAACAAATTATCCAGATCTCTAAAAAGAGCTAGAATCCCCATCACTTCTAGTGAAACTGGATGGACATAAGTAAAGCCACGCATTTAGTTTGTTAGCAGAACACAGCCAGCTGATGATGTTGTCTTTATTTTGTGCTGGTTCAGGTTCATCTTCACAACCAGTCCAGTCCAAAAGGAGGCATCCCAGACCACCTCTGTATGCAGTCTGAGCTAGGTATCAGAATACCTGAATCACTAATAAATCCATCGTCTAAACGGGACCTCAGACATGAAGCAATATTTGCTTCTCATCTCTGACTATTTTTATGTGCCACAGCCAATCCTCGACACCAGCATGTCCCCTAAAACAGAGCACTTTGTCACTCATTTCTATTTTTACCTCTCTGAAGTCTCTGTAGGAGGGTGAAGCCAGATCCAGTGATGGCGGTGAGAGCTGAATTCTGACATGTCTTTAAAGTTTTACACTTGAAGAGATTTTTGTTCTTGAGGATTTGCTGTAGTGTTTTTCATGTGACGACAGACAGAGCAGTGAGAAACGGTGGTTAGGGAGGCTGCAGACGTCTGCTTTAATCCTCTCATCGCGGTGATGGGATTATCAGGATGGTCTTTACACCTCCACAGTCTGAGCCGCGGGACAGACCGGACCGTCTGCCTCACAGCAGGACCACTCTCATTTCACAGGTCTCAGTCTGTGAATATAATTTTACTCTTAAATGTTATGGAAAGAAAAGTTGTATAATAGATCAGAGGAAGTTTCTATTAAAGTAGCAAATCAGTGGGCTCAGTATCACGGGCAAATCCAAGAAGAAACTAAAGCACATAAGTCTCTTGTCAAACCCTGATCAATGACCCTGATTAACGGGATTTATTGGTTTCCAGATAAAAGCTTTATTGTCCTCACATTTGTTTCAGATCTGCTGATTATCTAGAGCAGTGGTTCTCAATGTTGGGGTCCTGAAACACTGAGAGGGGATCTCCAGATGCCTTAAAACAACTTCACATATTTTTCAAATTACATTGTTGTCACTTCACACAAATTTTGCCAAATTTTAACCAGTTTTCGTCATTTTTCCTGCCAACATTAGCACATTTTAGCACACCCAAAACCCATTTTTATCCATTCTAAACCCTTTCCACCACTTTTTCTCTGCCTGTCTACTAAACAGAATCTTGCCACTCTTTGCCTATTGTTGGCTCTGTTGAGATATTATTGCCACTATTAACCCCTTTTACCACTTTTTAAGCCAAATTTCAAAATTTGCTATACCCATTTTGCCAGTTTCTGACTATTTCTGCCTCAGCCAACCCTTTTTTGACAGTTTATATCAACTTTTATCCTATTTCATTAAATTTCCATCTATTTTTTGCCACTTTAAAGCCATTCCAGCCAATTTTTTGTCCCCTTCTACCACTATAAATGCCCTTTATTACCACTTTAACCAACTTTTTCCTTTTTTGGTGATTTTTTTGCCACTTCTTAAAATTTTTTTACACTTCTAACCCATTTCTACCATTTTTAAAATCCAATTCCACCACCTTATACACCTTTTTGGCCATAATTAACAAATTTTAAGAAAAGGGATTTATATTTTTTAGAGGACTCCTTACTACACAAATGAATAAAAAGATATTTGTTTCTTTGATCAGAGTGGTTATTATTCAGGTTAAGTATAAAATATGGATACCACAGAGTAACTTTACAATGGACTATGGTTTTGTTAGCCCCCGTTTTGGCTGGGCCCCAGGAAGCTCTCCCACTTATCACCCCTAATGGACAGCCTTGTCTCCTCATGACTATTCTAGGTACAGTGGGGGTCCCCGGTCTCTCACACCTTTATTTTTGGGGTCGCGGGCTGAAAAAGTTGAGAACCCCTGATCTAGAGCAGCACAGGGAGGCTGATGTTATAAGTGCATGAGATTGATCTGTATTAACGTGGTGGTAAAGCATTTAACCCCCTTCCATTTTGACCAAAAAAAAGTTTCTGCTGTGTAAAAAGAATCTGCACCATTGGCGTTGGATTAACAAATCACATGATTGTGGTTTTGACTTTCATATCACACAAAGAAGAATCAGATGACTGATTCAGAGTCAGTCAGAGTTCATGCTCAGAGTCATTTCAGGTCACAGTTCTGGGTTTAGTTTCTGTGGTTTGGTTTACATCATTGCATCGCTGATGTCAGGAACAGCAAGAAGACACGTGAGGAAATTCAAATTCTCAGACGCTAACAGGGCAGGTTTTTCTCTTTGGAGTTAGAGGAGCTGGAAAAGATGAGTGAGTTGTAATAACTGTTTTTAAGCAAGAAATACAGCACAAAGAACCTCATGGCTGCTGCACAGTAAAAGACTTCGTCTACTTTGAGGTTGCCAAAATAGTTAGCACAGAGACCTTTGGGTAAGAACATGCAGAACCATTTCCTTTGGGATCAATCACATGATTCACATTTTTTCATGCAAAGGTGTTTTTTGTGCAGGTAGTTGGAGAACTCAGCATTTATATGATATGAAAGGGGAAGCTATAAGAAAAAAGGCTGGGAACCACTAAAACATGAGTCATTTTACTGAGCTGGCCTTGAACACATCATTATGTAACAGGAAATGAGCTTGTTAAGTCCACTCATTAATGTCTAGTCTGATGACATCTTATTTTTTAAACTTAATTTTTATTGAGTTATATTATTTGTTGCAAAAAAATACATGGGTAAAGAAAAAGGAAGCACAGACTTGCATAGAATTAAAACAAGTCAGTCATGGCGAAAAAGAAGAGAAAAAAGCGGTTCAGGTCAATGAAATGCCAGACTAGAACCTGAACCTGACCTTGTCTGACGGTTTCTGCGTTAATTTCAACATTTGAGTAATATCTTTGCCGATATTTCAGGGTGATATTTTGGCTTTTAAAATCTACCTATTAGCTGTGAACATTGGCCGTGTGAACGTGTAAGTTAGTGGATTTTTAGTCTGGACCGACAGATCAGCGTCAGTGTGAGTCTTTTTCTTTATCGATCATCGTTCCTTAAACTCCTTAAACAGTTTTTAAGATTTATTTTGGGGCTTTTAGTGCCTTTATTTTGAAAGAGGAGGACAGTGGATAGAGTCGGAAATGGGATGTGTGTGCTGGATTCAGAGCTGGGCTGCCCGCATACATGGGTCGCGCCTTAGACCGCTAGGCCATCTGTTAATTTGTTCATCCTCAAACTTTAAATTGTGTGTAGATATTTTAATCTGAACTACATTTGAATATTTACATTGGTATCAGCTAAAAATAATTTTTAAATATCAGACATCAGCAAAAATCCACTTTTTATGCATCCCTTATAAAATGTTTTAGAGGAGGATCGCAGGCAGTGCAATATTTCCTTTACCTGAAACGTGTAAAAAAAACCCGAAAAAAAAACCAGTTGTATACAGTTTTACAGCAGATGGCCCTCACATTATGAAATTTAAGTGTTTTTTTAAGTTAAAAAAATCCTACTTCTCCTGTTCATTTAAATGATTTTCTTAACCAAAACAAGAATAACTTAAAAGATTGTCATCCCCTTCAGTTTAGCAGTTGATGTCAAATTTTCTATACGAGCCAAAATCCCAGTTAGCTACATACTTTATAAATCTGTGACATCTTTTCAGATCTTTCTTTCCTTTGTTTAATTTATCAACCTTAAAATAATTGCATATTAAATCACAATCACAATAAAGGGGAAAAAAATCATGATTAGATTATTTCTACAAATCCTTCAGCCTTAATTATATCCAGGAAAATATTTGGTATAGTAACATAAGGCAGAACAATTCTGTAAAAATAGCTAAATCTCAATTTATTGACTCACAAATTCAGTATAAATTCTTTAGGGACTCTTATTGACCTGATATCAGTATCTGCAGATTTTAGCTACAAAAGGTTTAGCTGCAAACATCAGATAACTAAATTTCTGCCAATATTTAAATCTGATATTTTGGCTGTGAATATCAGCGTAAATTGACTGTAAAATTTGTCTGTATATACTGATAAATCAGTGGACTTTAAGGCTGAACCAATAGACCTGTGTAAGTTTAGATCTTTTTCTTTATTCATCCTCATTCTTTAAACTTTAAAATGTTTTAAGAAATATGTTTCTTTGTTCATCCTCAAACCTTAAAGTGTGTTCAGAACTGAGTTTTTAGTTAAATAAAACATATTGATGATTTAATGTCTTTCTCAGTTTTAATAAGACATACACAAAATGGGAGTAGGTTTTTTGCAAATTATTCTATAAAACAATTGGCATTTGAATGTTTGAATGATGTGTAGAGTATAACATCTGCCTCAAAAATGTTTTAAACTGGTATTTGAACACATATCAGGTCAAAGAATTTTTTACTGTCTGTGATTTGAAAATTGCAGAAGGACATGTTCTGTGTTAATCTAAATTTTAATTCACTGCCCAGCCCCAGGAGGATGACTGTCCAGTAACAGCCAAAGCCAGCGGTAGGATACCACCAGCAGAAATGGACGATTTAGAGCCGACAGTCAAAGGTTCTGCTGATGTACTTAAAGTTCGGTTTCCCCTTTGTAAGAATGAGGCTCAGTCCATTCTGATTTTGTTGTGGTCCCCTTTAACTGTGAAGGGACTCAGATTTAAAGAACATTTCTCCAGCAGGTATTAGGATCAGATTCAGAATGCATCTGCTCTCTACCGCTGTGTCACACCCCTTCAACTGCACATCTTCTTCCTGTTGGTAAAACTGTTGATGTATTTTCAAATGTTACAGAACTCTCCTCATTGCTGGTATCATTAATCGATAATTTAATCATGAGTTATGATTGTTAGTCGGTGTAAAAGTGTTTAGAAGTGAGAGATATTTTGCTGTAAAACGCTGCAAATTGTTTCAGCAGTTTTTTCTTTAACTTAACTGTGCAGGTGGTGAAGATATGACGGAGCGGTTAAACCGTGTCGGTGCTTTCTATCTGAATGTGCTGAACGCTTAAACGTGCAAAAAGTAGTTTCAGTCCTGCTTCATTCTGCTGCACCTGCATAAAGACCGTCTAGGTGTGACTTCCTGTTTGAGTTCTGACAGAATCAGACATTGAGAAATGTTTTTCTAGTGTAGTGAATTATGATTCAGAGTGACATGATAGATTTAAGAATGTGTAACAGTTTTATTTCTCACCAAAATGAAGTTTGACGTTTCAAACAACCCCCTAATATTCCAGAGAGACTTCAATGACTATTTAAACTCACACTTATTCCTTATTTCCCCTCTTGTTTGTCTCCAGCTAGCCTCCTAGGAGGCCAGTCCCGATGCCATGGCCTCCAGCCACAGCTCCTCCGCAGTGCCTCGTCCTGGCGGCGGAGGCCGAGATGGGATCTACCACAAGGAGCGGGATCCCTCCCCACCACGGTTCAGATCCATTCGCTCCCTGCCTGACGTCTGCCCCAAGGAGCCTACAGGTCAGAATACGGATCAAGTTCAAACAAGTACATTTAAGGAATCTGATGAGATATTTTAGTGGGAAAAATTGACTTAATGGTAAAAATGAAAAGTAGTTTTGTAGCAGTAGCAGTTTGGACCTGCAGAACAAACCGACATGTCCTTCAAAATAAAAGCACATCATCGACATTTTTCTAGCTGCTATGAGGTTCTCTGACTATAATCTCATGGTCCTGCAGGTGAGGGGCGGGGCCTGTGTGATGGCCCATCTGTGGTCGCAGAGCACGACAGGTGGACAGTGTACAGCTCAAAGGTCAACCTCCCCGCCGCGCTGAACGACCCGCGGCTCGCCAAACGGGAGTCGGACTTCTTCACCAAAACATGGGGTCTGGACTTCGCAGAGACGGAGGTGATGCCTTCCTTCTACCTCCCCAACATCACCAGGGAACACTTCGGACCCTACCTGCAGGAGACGGCTCAGGTAACCCCCACGTTGAACTATTCAGAGTCTTTAAAGGATTTATTCAGCATCACGGCAGCTCAGACCTACGCGGACTCTCTGGTGCTGATGGGAGCAGCTCTGAAGTGGTCAAACGTGTTTGATTCTTGTATCGTCTTTGTTCCACTCTGCCTGTGTCAGGTGTGTCAGGAATCCTGTTCTAGCAGTTACACCGCTACGTCTTCTTTTATCCGGCACAACCTGGTGATTAGGAGTTCTGGCTTTGTTTGACTGTTATTTGGAGTAGTGGCTTTGAACAGTGCTTTGTAGATTAGACTTGGATTGAGGCTCATTGAGGCTTCCTTTACAGATAAAACAGATCAGTATGATAGATGCCGTATACTTTTGGGAACAGAAGAGAACTTCTCAGTACTTGTGATGAAGGAAGGGGTTGGTGTTAAACAACTTTCAGTCAAGACTTCCTTGTCCATGTGGCGTTTGTGTCTGTAATGCAAATGTACACTTTGACCTTTGCGTCCATACAGTGAACTCTCTGCTGTGGCTCTCTGACTGTGGCTTGGTATCCCTGCATGCTATGTGCAGAGAAACTGCTGCTAAGAATGAATGGGGAAGAATTAGCCACGAGCTAAGAGGCTAGTGGTGCATCTTTAGCAGCCTTTCCCCCTCATGTTATCATGAAGATGGTTTTAAAGGACACCATGATATACTTCTTCACAAAGAGCGCTGGTTAGGTTGGGTATTGGCTCTTATTTGAGAGATGACTTCCTGTTTTTTTTCCATTTTTGCAGTTTAACCCTTTACCTACTGAGTCTAAAAATGGTGATTTTGGACACATTTTGTTATAATGGCTGTAAAATAGTCAGGAAAAGCCCTAAGTCTGAGAGCTTTGGTCTCTTTTCCCAGGAGTATTTGAACTTGACTTTTCAACATCTGGTTAATGATTATTGCATGTTGTATGGAATTGTCAGCAGTTTAAAAGAAGAAAAACACAAAAACAGATTTGTTTTTCATGGCTTTTATGAGGAGAAATTTAGTTATTGTCATGAAGTTTTGATTTGACATTTGAAATGTGAACCTATACATGTTTAGAACAATCACCAGTCATATTTTGAGTCTAGGACTCTGTGTGTACAAACAAAGTGATAAAGATAACTATATACATAGGTGACAATTAGAGCAAATAAAGGTGGAAAAATGCATTCTCAACATTCTCAGTAACATATTGTTATTGCACATGACACGCACAAATACCACTATCTAACACTATTTTTAGAAAACAAAACACCACTCTTGCCCGCTCTCCTTTTACTCTTTTCCCTCACTCTCCTTTCTCACTCGTCTTCTACCAAAGCTGCCGTTTTCGCAGTGCTGTTCGACATTACCGTAATGTATATACCACACATCATATATTACCGGAAAGCACAGATTCTCAGCTCTCTGTCAGCGTTGGATTTTTTAGATTGAGCAAACTTTCGAGGAGTTACAGTGTTGAGAATCCGTGTAGTGGTCTTGCGATACTTGTGGTGTTTGCTATGAATGCCCATGTCATATGGTTGTGAGTCCTGTAATGAACCATATATGTGCGTATGCCCACAATTCTCAGCTTTCCAACACGGTTGGAATTTTTCTGATCGGACAAACTTTGACAGAGTTACGGTAATAATACTCCGGACATATAAAACAAAGCGCTGGTGCCGGCTCAGTAGGTAAAGGGTTAAAGACATAAAAAAGGAAAAGTTGTACCACATAAAGAGCTAGTTGGGAGCCGACAGACCAGATGGTATTACTCTGCACAGCCAAATAACCTGGATCTCTTAAAAAAGCCAAAATTTCCATCACTCTTGAGCAATTGCAATTTTGATGGTCAGTGGAATACGGCAGAACATGTTGACGGGGTGATGCAGTTTAAAACTGTAAATGCACAGTTGTGGGAGAAAGCCAGCTCACACTGTGTGATTATAATTGTATACAATACAAAGGTTATTGGGAGGTCAGCAGGTCACAGAGCTACAACAGTGACATTAATGTGGGAAAACTTAACTTTACAGGTAAAAAGACAGAAAACCCCAAAAAAGCAAAATGATCTGCTGATGACATACTATTTGTGTGTGACCTCTCAGTTCTCCATGAACTAAGAATTCATGAGAGATCTAGAGATGCATCCAGTGTCGCTGGCCTTCACATATCTAAAAATGGTGACAAAAGCACTTGCCGTTTCTCTCCCACATGACATAAACAGTATCACCAGTAGGGCTGGGCAGTTAATCAAATGTAGATTAAATCGCAATATGACCTACTGCAGAGGGTGCATTATTTCTCTGACCCGAAATGTGTTTTGAAATACCAGTTTAATCATTTTTTAAGCAGAGGTGTTTTGCTCTTCGCATTATGCAAACATTCAAGTGCCAATATTTTCAAGAATAATGGACTAAAGTTCCTTCTTTCCTTGTTTTTTGTACATTTTTGTCTTCTACAAAATAAGAAATCCACAAAAACATTAGTCCCTTCATTACAATTCATATCAAGTTTAAATTATAGGACAAAATAATTGCAATAAGACATTTTTAATAGATTGATTTAAATATTGGGTGGATTTTTGCTTCGAAATTTAAGGATATTTCTGCGGAAATTTATTTTTAAATTTTTAGGAATTTGATTAGAATTTTTTTTTTGGGGGTGGTGCTTTTAAAATTTAAAATCTTGAAATTTGATAAAATTCTTTGTCAATTTGGGGAATTTGATTGGAATTTCTTTCAGAATTTGTTTAGAAAATTTTAGGTATTTTAATGGAAATTTTTAACATTTATTTGTAAATTTTGGGAAATTTGATTCAAATTTCTGGGGGAATTAGCTTTGAAACTTTTAGGTAATTTCATTAAAATTTGAGAAATTCCTTTGTAATTTTTTAAGAAGTTGCTTTGATTTTTTTATTAGTATTTTTTTATGAAAATGTGTTTAATGTATTTGTAATTTTTGGGGAATTGGACTAGATTTTTTGGGGTGGTAGGGCAGGTTTTTAAAATTTTAGTTATTGTCTTAGAATTTTTGAACATTTATTTGTAGATTTTGGGAGATTGGATATACATTTCTGGGGGAAATAACTTTGTGTATTATAATATAGAATGGTTTATAAGATGAGGAACCTGAAGAATAATCACGTTAAATTGCAAACGCAATGTTGGGTGAAAAAATAGCAATTAGATTATTTTCCCAAATCGTTCAGCCCTAATAACCAGCAAACACAGCCGCAGCAAAATGATAACAAAAATTCTGGTGAACCTCAGGAAGGTTTTTACCTGCTCCCTTATTATAAGGAAGACACATCAGAGGCATTCCTGCAGCTTTCATGGGGATTTCAGAAGCTGTTTGTTAGTTTACAACTGACTATGATGTGTTTTTTATTGCTTGAGCTTTTCTTTCACTCCTTAAAGCTGACAAAGTAATTTGGCTTCCCTTTAAGGCTGCAGGTCTTATAACCTAAACAAACCTCTCTCTCTCTCGCTCTCTCTCTCTCTCTCTCTCTCTTCCTGTCCACGTTCTTAGAAATGATGCTGATTTCTTCTTTGTTGGTTTTGCAGCGTTGTGTTTATTTCCTCCTTCAGGTTTCAGAATGATGACTCAGAGGCAGAAAAGCTTAAACCAGCCTCTCTCATGTTCCTTATTTCTGCTCTGAGCAGCTTTATTGTTCTCATGTGACTGCAGCAGGAACTTTGGCCTTTTGAAGCTCTCTGTTTTTGTCATTTAGTGCCCCCCTCCGTTCACATTATTACCCTCCATTGTGTTGCTGTAGATGTTTGAAACTCCTGTATGATTTTGTGTTTTATTTTTGTTCTTAGAGAGAGAGAATTCACGAACGCTGCAAGACGATCTGTCCCAACAAAGAGGACGTGGACGCCGTCTCCAGTATCACCACCAACCACGGTATGAATTATTAACCAGCTGCAGCAGGGCGCTTGCTGACGGCCTCTCCTCTGGGCCATAAAGAACAGAGAGCATGCACATCATTTTTAAGTATCCTTCCAGCTCATGCTCTGTCCCTCTGGGTGAATTATGTTGAATAACATGAGACTGATTCAGACATTTCCTGTCTTCTAGAAAAATCCAGAGCAGAGCTTGAACAAGTCCCAAAGGTAACACTCAAGCTCTTCTTTATTTCATAATTCCTCCTAAGGTTTAGATATTTCTAGTGTGGTGTTTAGTCTCTTTACTCTCTTATCTCTGCTGTCTTTGTGATTTAAATTCTCAGATCTTCATGAAGCCTGATTTCGCTCTGGAGGATCCAGCTACCTTTAACACCGTGCTGCCGTGGTCGCACTTTAACAGCGCGGGGGGGAAGAGCAGCAGAGATGTGGCGTCGTCCAAACTGCTGCAGGAGAAGGTGAATCGCATACAGCAGACATCAGGATCCCCAGATCTCCAAATGATCTTACTCTTTAATTAAACCTTCATTTTCTGTCTTATAAATCCATCACAGGTTTCAACACCAGATACCAGTTATTTATGTGACATTAATGAAACATTACTGCTGAGAAATCTTGTTGCAAAGTTCTCTATGACAGCAGGATTAACCCTAATATTTGATAAAATTTCCAGTTTACAACGTCCACATTCAGTCTGTTTCATGAAGCTTGTCTAAATCACTAAATTGATGAGGACAGAATTATCAGCCCCCCCTTGGAAATGAGGAGTTTTTAACTCAGCTTTTCCAAACATCCTGGTTTTATTTTGGATGCTAACATTATTTTACTTTGCACACAGAAACTAAACTATTTCACAGAAACTACCCGGGTCTGAATGATGACCCCCCGAACAGTCAGCTTCTTGCTGGATAACAGCCTACAGTCGTTTGTGGTAGTTTTAGTCTCTTGACTCGTCTCCTGAAGAATCCCAGCACATTCTTCTTCAGCCAATTTCTCAAACTCCTCCAGATTTGATGGTTTTCTGGCACGGACCTTGGTCTTCAGTTCACCCCAGAGATTTTCAACAGGATGGGATGGGTCAAACCAGTCTCTAAGGTTCTCTTTGGTCTTCTAGAGGTAGTTCTCCACCAGGAGACACGTATGTTTTAGGTCGCTGGCGTTTTTGAAGACCAAGAGACGACCCAGACCCAGTTCAGCTGCTGACTGCTTGAGGTTTTAATTCTTCTCATATCCTTTTTTCTTCATGATTCCTCCCAACTTTACCAGACTCACAGTTCCAGATGCACTGAAGCATCTCCACAGCATAAACCTCCCACCACCATGTTCCACTGTGGGGATGGGGATCTTTGGGCTCTACTCCTCTCCCTTCTTTCTCTAAACATCACCAATGTCTCTATGACCAAAGAGCTCTAGTTTGGTCTCGTCTGACCAAAGGACATGCTTCCAGTATTAATAATCTTTCTCCAGGTTGTCCTCAGCAGACTTCAGTCTTGCTTGAAGGTGTCTCGTCTGTAGAATTGGGCTTTTTCTTGGTCCATCCTTGTGCAGGGCACTAGTCACAGTCTTCTTTGACTTGGCTAAGTCCTTCTCTAGAGTCTTGACAGTTGTTCTGGGGTCTTTAGACACATCTCTCACTAGTTTTCTTTCCAGAATCTTTGAAATCTTTCTCTTCCTACCTCCGCCAGGCTTGCTCTGTGTGGCTCTCTTTGAATTTCTTGGTGATCCCTCTCACTCCAGTTCTTGACTCTTGGAAAGGCTGTGAGAACTTTGTAGAACCTTCTCCTGCTTTATGAGCATCAACAATTCTTTTTCTCCAGTCTAACCTGATTTCTTTGGTTTTTGTTGTGATGCTTTCTCCAGTGACAGATCAAACCCTTATTGAAGTTTTTAGATTGTGTTTAACCCTTAGAGCTCACAGCTATTTTTTCTACCATTTTGTCTCGTCTGGACTTTTTGTCTGAAAAAGCTTGTAAAACATCAACGCTAGAGTGCAGAGTCAAGCTCTATACATCCTTCTGTTCAGGACATCCCAGGCTTTAAGAATATATCTACTACAGTAATGCCACTTGATTTCTAAAAAAGTTATAGGACTCTAAAGACAAAAAAAAAAAAAGAATCAGAATTTGGAACTCAGAGATTTTTATTTATAACACGCAGAAAATATTAGTGACTAAGCATTTTCTTTGCACAGACTTGTTCTCCCACCTCTTGGGGACAAAACAGTGAAAAAATAAACATTCTGTGACTAACGGTTTTAAAAATATCTACATATATATATATATATATATATATATATATATATATATATACAACGAAAAATTCTATGTGCTTTTTTGCAGTTAGATTCATTTGTGCCGCTCCTCAAAGCAGTAGAGATGCAACTGGTTGACTGCCCCTCCCATAATGCATTGCAGTAAACAATATGGCGATGCCCAGGGCAGAAAGCTGAAGTAAATGATTGAAAATGGATAAAAATTGGATAACAAGATGCTTATTATCAGATTTAACAATGTGGATTCAATCTTTAAAGACCCCAAAAGTAAAAAGTTCCGGTCTTGCTAGAACGGCGTCCTTTAGGGCTACAGAGGCATCGAGGGTAGCTAACAAACAACATAAAGATCAACTGTCAAAGGAAAGAAAGAGTAGGTGTCTGTGACTTATGGTTCAAAAGTTACCAACGTTTTTATAAACTGTGTCACTTCTTGTTATATATGACAACACTGTCTTCAGAGACCCCAGAAAGTCAGCCAAGTTCTAGTCTCACTAGAAATGTTCTGTCAGAGCTATGAATGCATGGAGGACATGACCAGAAAGGCACAACAGAGAGCTTTTATAGGAAAAAGAAGTAAGTGCCTACGACTTACGGTTCAAACGTTACCAAGTGATTTATAAAGGGATGTGCCTTTGGCATGGATCTATACTGCGTGAGCTCTAAGGGTTAAATGTGAAGATAACAGTTTATCTGGATCTTACAGCTTTGAGAATTACAAAGTTAAAGAGCATCACTGAACAACACTGGTGTGTGTCATGGCTCAGCAAAATGGTCAGCTCTAAAGGGGGATCATTATTTAGACCCTGGTAGTTTTTGTGAAATAGTTTTGTTTCTGTGTACAAAGTAAAATAATGTTAACATCCAAAATAAAACTAGGATGTTTGGAAAAGCTGAGTTAAAAATTCCTTACTCTATGGGAAAAATGAAATTTTCATAGAGGGCTATTAAGCCACATGTTCTGGACGGGTGATTTGAATAGTTGTGTGTTTTTTTCATGTACATCACAGGTTGAGATTTCAAACGCTGGCTCAGAGGAGGTGGGAAACTCACACAAACAAACTCAAACACGTAGAGCTGCCTGGAAATCCTTCAGTGTTTGTGTTAAGGTGCTCAGAGAGTCAGATGAGAGAGGTTTGGATCTTAAGAGGGGTTAGAAATCGTTTATTCAAAATGTTAACGAGGCTTCGGCTCTCCTAGTGTAAAAATGAGCCCAAGAACCTCGTTTATAACTCCGTCTGATTTCTGTGCAGTTTAAAAACTCTGAAGGATTATCTGATGATTTGCGCTGGGTGGTGGGCTTTATTTAATATTTCCCATATACTAACATTTATCCTGAGTGGAGACAAATCTATTTCTACCTACACATTAGTTTTGATTCAGCAGATCTTAATTTACATTTACTTGTAAATCTGAATGTTTGAAAGAAGATTATTGGGATTATTGGGTGTGAAAGCATCAATTGATCCCTCTGATAGCATAAATATTTGATACTTTGATACATTTTTTGTTACAAAATGTTCAAATTGATAAATTTCCTGCAATTCTAATGATCAGTAGTGTGTAAAAGTACAGCAGACAGGTATGTATGAGAGGAATTCATTCATCAAAAAATTGCAGGTAATGTTCTACACACTTCTGCAATTCAGACACTGTCGGTGCTTGTCTGCAATTTCTGCTTTCTTAAACACTAAATTTCTCAGTCCTAGGAGTCAAGAACTTCTGTTTGGTATTAAACAAGTATCCATGTTGTCTGATTTTTACCAGTATCTTTTTAAAGTTAAGGATTCTGGTATTATTACACCCCTAATCTCTCTGTGTCTCCCCTCAGCTGAGTCACTACCTGGACGTGGTGGAGGTGAGCATTGCCCGTCAGATCTCTCTGCGTTCCGAGGCCTTCTTCCACGCCATGTCCTCTCAGCATGAGCTGCAGGACCGGCTGCAGGAGACGCAGCGGGCCGTGGCCGTCCTGCGGGGCCGCACGGCCGACATAGACCGAGTCATGTGCCAAGGGCCTTTGAAGGGGCTCCGCACGGCGCTGACGAGAAACAACTGCGTGAAGCTGCACAACAAGTTGAAGCTGATGGCGGCGGTGCATCAGACGCAGCCCACCGTGCAGCTGCTGCTCTCCACCTCCGAGTTCGTCGGAGCGCTGGAGCTCATCTCCACCACCAAGGAGGTGCTGCAGCAGGAGCTGCAGGGCATCCACAGCTTCAGGTGAGGGATTATGGTCCTACTCTGACTTTAGAGCAAACATGAATGCTTTGCTGTGATTGTACAGCTGAACAATGGAGCGTTTTTCCGTTCTGACTATGATGTCTGCATGCATCATAGTCACGCTGCTGGACATGCAGTGTAAGTCACATGTGACTAAGTTCTGTTTCAGACTGCATTTCTTGGCTACAGCTTGATTTTCATGTTTGCATGTTAACAAGTCAGAGCTTTTGGTCATCCTGCGTGAGCACCATGTCTCACATGAGGAGAATCTTAAGAATAAAGGGCTTGCCTATTTTTTCTGCTTGTCGTGCATGGTTCATGGTTAAGATAGACAGGAAATGATAAATGATATAGAGTCTGAATCACCTTGTTGTTGCAATGTTATGTTTCCTGAAGACCCCGGTGAAGGCCATGAGCTTAAATGCATTTGTCTAATAAAGTTGTTCTCTAAACTTCTGCTATTAGTGAAGCTTTTTTTTTCTCTAGATTGAGCTCGTGTTCTATACTAATATGACTGTTGAGGTACCCAGAAATCTGTTTAGAATGAGATTAGATGTCTAGCTTTCTGTCTTGCAGACATCTGGGCTCTCAGCTGTGTGAGCTGGAGAAGCTGATCGATAAAATGATGGTGGAGGACTTCAGCATGTACGCTCGCAGCGACCTCAACCGCTGCCTGAGGGATGAGCCGCAGGTTCTCGAGAAGGTCTGAGCTTGCTCTTTAATTCGTCCCACGTTTTTCTATTGTGTTAAACTCTTCACACAGGTTTCAACACCAACTCCAGACAAGAGTAATTAATGGCAAGATTCATTAAATGCTCTGACTTTAAAAAACTGGTAAAAATTCCTTTTAAACCAACCATAACATTTGCTGAATCTCCCATTTGTACTCCGTTTACATGCAGATTGCTTCATTTAACCTGGTCTGAATAACTTTTCTCTCACTATTGATACAGATCTGTGGTTGTTTTAGGACAAAGAAGCTGCCATTGTTCCTCTTTGCTCACTTGGTGATTTGAATAGTTGTGTATTTATTTATTTTTATTATTTATTTATTTATAAAATGCTATGTACATCACAGGTTGACAAACCAAATGCTGGCTCAGAAAAGGTGGGACACTCGCTCAAACACATTAAATCATCCATGAAATCCCTCCTGCTGCTGAAATCCAGTTTGATTATTGCTCAGTAATCGATTAGTACTGCCTGGGAATCATTCAGTGTTTGATTTAAAGTGCTCAGAGTGCCAGATGAGAGAGGTTCACCTCTCTAGGATTGTTAGATAGGGGGTTCATTTAAACGTGACTCCATCTGATCTGAGTAGTTTTTAAAAACACTGAATACTTCTCAAACGTGTGTTTTAATCCTGAAGGATCAGTCTGCATCAGGTGGTGGGCTTTATTTGATATTTCCCTCATACTAACATTTATCCCACTAGAGCCAAATCTATTGATACTGACACTGGAGTTTTGATCGTGTGGTTCTGAATTTTCCTTTTAGAAATGACTGATTGGGGCTTCTGTGACAAACTAGACCTGACTGGGTTTACTGGGCAGAAAGAGGCTGTTAGACTGAATTAATCAAGGATAATCTGAGGGGGTTTTAGATCCAGTAGACCATAAAGGCACCTTTTTGTAGAATTCAATCAATCTTAAACAGAATCGTGCTCCTTTAGATTTAAAATTCTTCTGCTGCTTTTGAATTTTGAATTTTGAGTTACAAATAAAATCTGGGATTTTGATGTTGAAGTGTTGAATTGAATATTTAATGTTTGTGTCTCAGGAGCGTCTGGAGTCTCTGGTGTTTGGGCTGCTGCGTCAGAGGAAGTTGGACTTTCTGGAGATTTACAGCGATGAGATGATTCTGGCTGCAAAGGCCATCGTCACTCAGGTGAAAAATACTCAATAAACTTTAAAATAATCATTTTTATTTGTGCACAACTCGCTAACATTACCTTTTAAAACTTCCAGTTAATGTAATGGATGAAAAACTGTCCCGGTTGTGTTTTTCTTTGTGTTTGCAGTGTGTAGCAGAAAGTGTTTTGCACATAGAAGAAATTGACACTGAAGTCGTCACTAAGTAAGTCAAACTGTGAATGTATTTGGATGACTCCATTACTCTGAATTGAAGTGATTTAAAGTTGATCATTTGTTCTTAAAGTCTCTGTGAGGTTGGAATAAAATTAAGGTAACCACCATTGAATCTATGATAAAACTGATAACGTGACCAGGGATGGAGTTAAAATTTCAATGAGGATTGGCTACATTTTTATAAGGTATATAAAGTTTTAGCTCTTTCATACAGCTGTAGAGTCTTGTTGGTTCTGTGATGTTATGCATTTTTATTATATCACTAGTGCAAAAACATGCACCACCTCTTGTAAGGAGGTAACCGAAGCTTAAAGGACATTTGACCTAAACGTGATGCCTAATTTAACCCAAATCTGGTACCTTCCACTGTTGGCTTGAGACTGTTGCTGGGGGTTGCATACGCTCATATCAGCAGCTTAAGCTGCAGACTCATCTGCTCGGATCGGCTGTGAAAATGACCCAAAACTTTGCAAAAGTCCTGTTTATTAATAAAATCAATCTGTCGTTGAAATCTGTGTTGAGATCTGCAGGATAAAAGTTGATTAAACGACTAATGACCACCTTACACCAAACGACTGAGACAACAGGAGCGAGCTGCGACTTTAGCAAGATTCTCAGGATTTTACTCCGACTTTGGAATTTTTTCTGCGACTCTGAAATTGGAGGAAAATTTATTAGGTGTAGGGCTGCCATAACGGGCTGACAGAAGGCTGATATGTGTTTAAGGTCAGCTCTTTAAATGACGACTAGGTAAATGTCATGAAAGTTACAATGTTGCACTTTCGTTTTGTTTCGTTTCATTTGGCTGGTTCCTAGTAGCGACGTAACCTTTATTTATTATAACTTCTTATTAGTTTTTCTTAATTCAAATTTATATTTTTGGGCTTCTTATGCCTTTATTCATAGAGGAGGAAAATATTGAGTACTGTTGTTGCATAAGTATTTACAAATGCATACAAAGATCTGTGCACAGATCTGCAAATTTGCACGAAGATACACAAATGTGTGCACTAATCTGCAAATATGTGGACCAATTTGTAATTGTGGCCTTAGTTCATTTTGATTTAGAAAACCGACTCTTTTTTCCTTTATGTTACACCGTGGCCACTGTTATTTTGCATACGTGGTGATTAACTGAGCAGTGTTTGTTATCCTGGATGCTCTCAGTAAATCAGCTTTTGTGGATTTGTGCACAGATCTTTGCACGAATTTGTAAATACTTTTGCAGCAATAATAGCTCCATGGATAGTGGATAGAGACAGAAACAGGGCTGACGGAGTAGGTGAGAGACTTGCAGGAAAGTAGCCACAGGCCGGACTTGAACCCAGGCCATCTTCATACACAGGGCACGCCTTAACCTCTAGGCCAGTGATCATCAACTGGCAGCCCGGGGGGCCACATCAGGCTCCCCACATCTTCCCATTCAGCCCCCAGAACATTATCGAATTCAGATCATGTGCAAATGAAGAAAAATGTTGTGGTATTTCAGGCATCTTTCTTTAAATAAACTCCCTGCAGCTGTTTAAACGACTCCAAAAACAACTGAGATTGAAACAGTTTAGTCAGGAATTACTTTATGCTTCATCCATTTTTCAGAAATCCACCTGTCAGCCATTACTAGCAAATACGGTACATGTTAGACACGTGTTTATCAGTCCATTCATGATAAAAACTGTCCTTTTCTATGTCAACTGTTGCATATTAGCATCAAACCCAGTGATAGGGTTTAGTTACTTTCTAGAGTCGCTCTAATTTAACCACAGTAGTAATAAAACAATAACTAATTCAACCCCATGAAAGATGTCAAAGTGAAAACTATTATGCTCCCTTATCTAATAAGTAGATTAATAGAAACCCTCTACATTTTTGCCATGTGGTTTAAATCAGCCCAAGAATTGTCTTAGCTGTTTTTAACATGTCTGTCTTTGTTTTTGCAGGCTAGCTGACCAGATGCGTGTGATGACGTTCCCTCAGTGGTTCGAGCTGCTGAAGAACGTCTTTGAGAGTTTCCTCCTCTTCCTGCAGAGGATCAAGGTGAGTCACAGCTCAGGTACAGACATGCAGCATTAAACCTGCTGTACTGGGGTACTTCTACACGTACTGGAGCTGGTTTTTGCTTTCTTAACATGCTTTCTCCAGTGTAGTGTAAAACTGTGACTTCTCTTTCTCTCAGGTCACTCTCACTGTCATCAAAAACGTTGTTCTGGAGGTTCTGGCCTCGAACCAGAAAACTCGGCTCCTGGAGGAGGCAGCTGCAGGGTCTTCTGGTCCAGAGGATTCCCCCTGCTCGTCGCTCCTGCAGGGGGAGGCAGAGCTGGCCTACCTCACCCACGAGGGTCTGTTCATCAGCGACGCGCTGAACGAGGCCCAGCAGCAGCAGACAGCGGCGGTTCAGGATCAGAGCTCCAGGACCAGCTCTGCTGCTAACCATGACTCTGCATCAGGGAGCTCAGAGGGATCGGTCGGCAGAGAGCAGAGCTTCATGTGAGACACATTTTTGTTTCAGTTATAGTCTGACCAGCGACTAGTAACATCAGGTTCACCACGTTGAAATGATGATAAAACAGTTTTATTCTTGCTTTATTTAACATATTGTAGATTTGGATCATGCATGGGGGAGTTCAAACTTTTGGCTTCGAAGAGTTAATAAAGATTGGTTGGATTTGTGTTACTGGCTGCAAACATGTCATTGCAACTTCCTGGAAGGACTCATTTATACAGCTTTATTTTAACATCTCTCTAAGAAAATATGATCTGCTTGTGTGTGTTAAAAGTAAAGTAACTTGAGAAACATATTTAGCAAATAAAACTCAAGTAAAATCAGTAAGAAGAGCCAGAAGCAGATACTATCAACAGGAATTGCTGAAAAATATGACTGTGAGAATTCATAAAATCTTTTCTGGTGGCTAAATGTTGTTATTCCTCAGGTCCGGTGAGAACATGATGCCCTCTGAACTCGAGCTCAACCGAGTCATCAACAACCTCCAGGAGCTGCTGTACACCGCCTCAGATGTCAGCCATGACCGCTGCGTCAAAGTCCTCACAGCCAGAGCCAAGGTACGCCCCAAGACCGTCAGGACAACGCCAACGCTGCAGACATTAGCCCTCTGAGACCGGTGTTGTCGTTATTCAAAGTTAACTAACTTTTGAACCGTAAATCATAGCCCCTTTCTTGTTTTTCCCTCTGAAAGCTGTCCATTGTGCCATTCTAATGACGCTGTCCATGTCTTCGTAGCTTTTACCGAACGTTTTCTAGCTAGCCTGGAACTTGGCTGACTTTCCAGGGTTTTTGAAGATTAAATCCACACCAGTATTGAATGTCTTTTTATCCATTTTATAATCCATTTTTTGATCAGTTAGCCTGCCGCCATATTGTCTGTTTGTATCCCAGAATGCATTGCGACTGGGCTGTGACAACCAATGGTAGGCTGTTCTGTCCTTACGTCATACTTTGCTGAGAAGCCCATGTGCAAACACTGGAGAAGAGAACCTGAATAACTCATAATAGCGAGAAAAAGACACAGAGAAGCCGTGACGTGTCCCTCAGAGTCACTGCAGACAGGAAATGCTTTAAATGATGACTCATTCCCAAAATTGAAGGACTTTTTCTAAGAATTTAAATATTTTGAAGACTTTCTGTCACAGAATGATTATTTTTCATTCTTAAAGAGATGGCAGAACAAGTTTGTGCAAAAACAAACCCTTAGTCTTTAATGCTGAAATACATAAAAAACCTTGGAGTTTTAATTTCCGACTAGTTTTTTCTTTTAGTCCCATAACTTTTTGAAAATTCAGTGACATTGCTGCATCACACATGTTCTTAAAGCCCAGGTTGTCCTGAATTAAAGGATGTTTGGAGCTTTGCTGTGGACAGTTTTTTATAACAAAAAGTCCAGGAGGGACACAACAGTTAAATAAAAAGCTTATGGCTCAGAGGGTTAAAAAGAGATTTACTTGTTTTGAATCATGGCTGTAGATGTGTGGGATTTTGAGGTATCACTGATTAAAAAAAAGAGCTAAAATAAGTTTATAAGTGTAATTATTTGATGTGTTTTCGTCTCTGTCTCCATTAGGACGGCTCTCTGGAGCGTCTGAGCTCAGCGGAGTTCGTGTGTCTCTCTCAGGCGGTGGAGGGATTCGTCAGGGACACGGAGGAGCTGTGTGGCAGACGCAGCGTCTCCCTGAGGGGGGCGCTGCAGAGCCAGGCAAACCGCTTCGTCCACCGCTTCCACGAGGAACGGAAGACCAAGCTCAGGTCTGCCTCATGCCACTCCTGCTGTGATTCAGTGCTCTGCGTTTATGAATCTTTAACAGAAGAAAACCTGCTTCTACGGGATAGAAATGCTGTATTCTTGAGTTTCAGAGTTTACTTTTTGTCCTGATGATGAGAATATTTGTTTTTTTTTGCAGCCTCCTCTTGGATAACGAGCGATGGAAACAGGCCGAGGTTCCTGCTGAGTTTCAGGATCTGGTGAACTCCATCGCCGACGGCAAAATAACACTACCAGAGCGCAAAATCCCAGGTACGCAAACACTACAGCAAATTCTTTCAAGACATTAGTAGAAGTATACGGTTTCATCTTGGTCTAGAAACGTGATAAAATGCCATCTGTGTGGATTTCCCATGAGCCATCATTTTCTTTGCTCTGATCAATAACATGTTCAGTAGTCATTTATGATCAGTTCTCTTCTCACTTCCATTATTATGAGAGGGGTTTCAGCTCTGACATGTTTGGCGTCTCTTTTCAGGTCCAGATGACAGAAAGCCCACCGAGTTTCTGCTGGTCAACGGGCAGAAATACGCCGTTGTTGGGTAGGTGCTGACTGAAACTCATTGCACTCTAAGGCCGGCCACACATTACAGGATTTTAAGCCCAATTTTAGGCAAGAGTCGACCCCCCCAACGATTGTGGGGGCGAATACCGGCTGGAGCCTCGTCGCAAACGATTGTTTGTCTGAGTAGTCTGCATGTGTGTGGTGTCAACACGATTAATTTACTGCTCCAAATCGCGTCGTAGCCTCCCAATCCCTGAATGGTAAATATAAAACATGCTTGATAGTTATGATTTTAGGTTGTAGTGCCTCTGACGGAGTTCCTACAACAACCAATGAGAGCAAGCAGACCGGGTAGTGTCACCAGATGGATCATTCATACTTTCACCGCTAAGAACCATAAACACAACTGTAGCTTCATTCCAGCTAGGATTTTATCCTCAGTCTTTTCCATGTTTTATGATTTTTGCTGCACCTGTAATGCATGCCAGGACAGCCTGTTGTGGAGAGACAGCAAGACAGACATCCATGTTTTTTTTTTTTTTTTTTCTGAAGGCATGTGGTCACGCGAGGTCGTAGGCAGGTTGGCAGGTCGGCAGGTGTGTGGTCTTCAGTGATCTGACAGTCTGGCTGAGTCGTCTAGTGTGTGCGTTCAGAGGATTAAAGATGAGAAATCTTTGGAAATCATCCTGAAGTCTGTGGTGTCCTACGGTTTAAAAACCCTCTCAGATTAAAAAATCCTCTAGTGTGTGGCCGGTCTAACTGTTGGTGTTAGACGATTCTAATGACAGACATGCAGAAAAGAAATCACAGCACCAACATAAACGTCTGATTTCTTACATTTATGAAACTTATTTCTTCAGGACCGTTCTGCTGCTGATCCGGATCTTTCTGGAATACTGTCAGTGTGTCAATGACATCCCATCCATCGCCACTGACATGCTGACCCGTCTGTCAGACCTCCTCAAGGTCAGAGACAACCTCTTTAGGACACCTTCTAACCTCTAAAGCACGGGTGTCAAACTCAAGGCCGGGGTCCAAATCCGGCCTGTGGTACAGTTACACCCGGCCCACAAGGTCATATCCTGTTCTTATTATAACTGGCCCTGAAATGTGAGGTCTGCAGATTTCCTCCAGTAAAAAAAAAAAAAAATTACCTTGATGATATGAAATATCCTTAAGCCATAAAAATGTAAAAAAAAAAAAGAAGAAAAAAGAAATGTGGTAAAAGAAATTTATTTGTTTTCATTTCAAATGTTCAATTTTGCATTGCACAGTTATGACTTCAATCTATCATTTGGACTTCTGTTACATATTTTGACCTTTTCGGTTTATAAGTTTGACTTTATATCTTGTATAATGAGTTTGTCAATTTATTATTTTGACTTTTTATCTCATATTTTGAGCTTTTCAATTTCTAAGTTTGACTTTTTATCTTGTATTTTGAGTTTTTCATATATTATTTTCACTTTTTATCTTATGTGAGCTTTTCAGTTTATTAAATGGACTTTTTATCTCATATTTTGACCTTTTCAATTTATATTTTGCTCCATTTTAAAAAACACGATTGTGACTTTTTATTATATTTGCCTTTTAAAAGCATTATTTTAACATTTAATTTTGTGTTTTGACCTTTTGAACTAGTAGGTTTGACTTTTTATCTCAGCTCATGAGCCTTTTATCCACTCATTTGGACTTTTTAATTCTCTGGATCATTTTTCATCAGTGCTAGTTTTTTTCCCCATAATTTATTACTGGAGAAAATGAGGTTAACAGTTTGGTTGAATGTGGACCCTGTTCGGCCCTCAGGTTAGACCTTAATTCAGAATGTGGCCCCTTCTGTGATTGAGTTTGACACCCCTGCTCTAAAGTTTAAGATCTGAACTTTTGTGCAGCAGAGAGATTAGTAACCGCTATCTTAAGCCTCTGATCTTAAATAGAAGCCCCTGTGTTGTTTTGTTTCTGCAGCACTTCAACTCCCGGAGCTGTCAGCTGGTTCTGGGAGCCGGAGCTCTGCAGGTCGTCGGCCTCAAAACCATCACCACTAAAAACCTCGGTAAGAGGAGCCTCAGTCATCCTCGATGTGTCTCTCTTTGTTTTGGTCTCCATCTAAGTCTTTCTATTACCTTTAGCACTGGACAATTATCATTAGATTATCATTAGATTCAATCGCAGTATGGCCTGCTGCAATTTGCAAGTTACAAAAGTTGCAATATTATATTATATAATTATTTTACTTTTTTTGCAGCAGATATTTTATGCACATTATGCTTTACTCATGGAAATGTTTTCTTACATAGCAATTTATATCGAATTTGCAATTTGAACCAAAATAATCACAATTAGATATTTGTTTTGAATCGTTTCCCCCTTGTTTATTCTATCTAATATTGTGTAGCTTATAATATAGAATTTTTATTGCTTGTATTTATTAAAAAAATATTTTAAATGAGGAACCTAAAAATAATTGCATATTAAATTGCATGTGCAATAAGGTCATTTTCATGAATCATTCAGCTCTTATTTCCATCTCTGTCATCTGCCTCCTTGCATTATTATTTCTGATTTATTTCTGGTTTATTTCCCTCTGCATCAGTCTGTTCATCTCTGACATCTTTCTATCTGGCTGACTATGTCAGAAGAGATGGAGCTTCCAACAATCCTGAAATCAAGATAATTAAGATTTATCCATCGCTGTGCCACAGGACATAAGAAACAGGCAGCTGTTGGTTCATAAAAATGTAAAAAAAACCCCAAAACAAAACAAAAAAAAAACAACAGAGTCAGCCTCTGGAGCAGTGCTTAATGACTTCCAGAATTGTTGCACAGATTTGGCCGCCCCCCCAAAGCAAATCAACAAATGCATTAAGTCACTGGACCTTTATACTCATGCAAAACCAGTAAGTAATCTTGTTTAATAATCTTGATCTCAATATCTGCAGTAATGATCCTCATCATGGTTTTTGCCTTTGCCCAGCAGTCCTGATATAGAGGCAGCATGGAGGCAGAGATGGGATCATGAACACTGCAGCAGAGACAAACTGTTGAATCAAGTCCACGTTTAAGCCTGAGCGCTCTCATGTGCCCTCTAGTGGTTTCCTCCAGTAACATAGTTTGTGTTCAGACAAGTATTTTTACAAGAACGCTCATGACCCAGCTGGATGCAGACATGAAAACAAGGGGAAACGGCAAAGAATATCTCTGGCCCTTCTCTGTGTATTTACTTCATTTATTTGTGCATCATCTCTCCTATTCTCTATCTTTTCAAATCTGTTGATAATTCAGTTTTACAGTTTGCAAATATAGTGCGTAATTTAGCTTGAACTTTCCTGTGTTTGCAGCATTAGCGTCCCGCTGCCTCCAGCTGGTGGTTCACTACATTCCTGTCATCAGAGCTCATTTTGAGACCAAACTACAGCCCAAACAGTTCAGCGTCCTCCGACACTTCGACCACATCACCAAGGTAATGAGCCGCCTCCTGACCTCAGAGTTTCCCTCTTATACTTGGATTAACGTTTTAAACGTCCGAGTCTTTTTCTCCCCTCTTTAGGACTACAACGACCACATAGCAGAGATCTCAGCCAAGCTGGTGGCCATCATGGACAGCCTGTTTGAGAAGGTTTTATCAAAGGTAAAGTTTAATTTATTCTATATATTATAGAGTGAATCAGTCTTAGCAGACTGCAGGGATATTTACTGGATCAGTCTTTTATTATAGTTTCATTTTGTTGCTGTTCCTCAGTATGAAGTGAAAGCTCCGATGCCCTCGGCCTGCTTCAGAAACGTCTGTAAGCAGATGGCGAAGATGCACGAAGCGATTTATGAGCTTCTACCTGAAGAGCAGACACAGGTGAGACTCGGCACAGCCTCATGTTTTATTCACTGTGTTAGATATTTCAAGTGTCAGACTCAGACTGATGTGTGCTTTCTCTACAGATGTTGTTTCTGAGGATTAACGCCAGTTTTAAGATGCACCTGAAGAGGCAGCTGGCTCGGCTCGGGGTGGTTAATGACGGAGGACCACAGCACGGGTAAATAAACAATAAATACACGGTAAATGGGTGAAAGTTAGCTGTGTTTGGTCCTGGTGTTATGTAGTCTGAGGACACATGTCTGCCCAATCACTGATGGATCTGAAACTGAATTATCACTGAAGTTTGGGGGTTTCTATCATTGTCAGTATCAGAGCTCTTTCCGTCAAACTCTGATAAAACCTGCTCTGAGTTTGACTCGGTCTTTGTGGTTTTCGTTTCAGCCTGGTCGTGGTCGACGTCGCCTTCTACACGGAGAACGTCCAGGCGCTGAAGAGCCTGGAGCGCCTCGACCTCAACATGGCCGAGATCTGGGAGCAGAAGAGGTGATGGAGGACGGAGGCGGGACGTCCAAAACCGACCCATCGACCTACCCGGTGACAGGGGGCCGACTTCAGGGGCCGACCAGGGCCCTCTGAAGGGGGAGGAGGCCCCACAGGGACCAAAAACACAATAACTGTGAGGAGGAGAAGAAGAGTGGCGAGTCGATGGAGCTTCATGTGCAGCTCCACCTTAAAAGACTTTGAAGTGAAGCGGTCAGAGCCTCCTTAAAACCTGCTGCCACCTTGTCTCACTGTGTGCGACTCCACATGAAAACAGTAACTTATTAGAGACGTTTAGAGGGACAGAAGCCTGTAGATAATCTCTAAGAACTGGAGGGGTAATTTATTTTTCTGTCGTCTTAGAAAATTCAACACTGTGGCCCATTTTTCTCCTGCAGGGCCGAGCTGAAGGGATTTTTTTTTTTTATCTTCGATGCACACTGAAAACTAACTAATGCACACGTGAGGGCGTGGGAAAGAGCGTTTGTCTCCTTCAGGGTTCCTTCACGGTGTTTCTAAGCTTACACACAGCTGGTTTTGGTTTCATTCTCTGGGGTGACGGCTGGAAACAGACGAACTTCTGAACCTTTTTTACTCAAACAAGAATATTTTCCAGAATTCTTTTGTTTAAGGCCTGGAAATTTTGACAATTTAAGGACCTTTAATGAAGAAAGAGCTGGTTAAAAAGTGCAATTTAAGAGTTTATTTCCTGAAAAGTCAACATAAAACATCTCAACTGTGAATACTACCAAAGTAAAACAGGAAATAAAGTCTTCACAGCTGGATCAGACTACAGGAATTTCTTGTAGATAATGTCATGTGACAGGGAAGAACTCCAGATGGGGGGCAGGAAGTGATTTCTGCATAGAGAATCATGACCAGAAAAGTTTTGTTCGGGTCACGGCTGTGCCGAATGGTCAAACTGCAGTCTTGACCTACTTCAAGCTCCAGAAGTAACACATTTAGGCAAAATAAAAAAGTTTAAAACCTGTTGAAGAAACAGCAGCAGACATGGCTTTAAAGGTCACATATTCAAAATACACTTTTTCAGGCTTTTCTAAAAAAATATGTGCACCTGGCCTGTCCACAACCCCACCCCTTTGTCCACCTGTCAGAAAATGTGTGCTGAAACAAGCTGTTCTCAGATTTTCCCCTCATGATGTCATGTAGGGAGTTAGCCCCGCCCCCAGGTTCGTTTGGTTCTCCCCGCTTGGAAGAAAGTTCCACCCTCCTCTCCTACCAGCCGAGAGGAGGATCAGGAGAGCCACATCCATTTTCTGAGAGGGGTGGAGTCAGGCAGCTCATTTACATTTAAAGCCACAGACACAGAAACATTTCGTTCTGAGCAGGGCTGAAACAGAGGAGTTTTTAGACATGCAAACATCCAACTCTGGAGTGTTTTTTTTCAAGTTACAAACTTCACAGTTGTTTAGGGACCCCTGAGACAGCTATGAACTTGTCTTAAAGGGGTAAAATATGTCCCTTTTAAAGCCTTTGTCTAAAGCCTGAAGGGGCTTAAGCTTTAGTCCAGTTTGTCCTAGTATAGCTGGATTTTTCTTATGTTTCTATTGCTTATGTCCATCCAGCTTTGCTTGTTATGATGGGGGATCTGGATCATTCAGCTCATTACCAGTTTGGTTAAGTAAACTGGCTCTCAAATGGGAGTCAGCTCCTGTGCTTCATATAGAAGGCTCTGCTCCTACAAGGTTTATTTTCCTAAGATTTGGTTATAATGTGCAATTCCTCAGTGCAATTTGCAATTGTGATGACTGTAGAATCTAAATATGGTAACAAGAGTCTGCCTGCTTGGTTATGAAGGAAAATGCAAAGAATAATAAGAGTCCTCAAGTCTTTCTCAACTTGAAACATACATATATTAAGGAGCATAAAAAATAAAAAAATCAGAGGATTTAACTGTACTGCTTTCAAAATAACTGCTGTAACAGGACACAATCTATGCTGTAAAGCCTGACTGAGTGCTAACACTAAAGATTAAAACTACTGTAGTCTGATCCGGCATCAGTCGCACTTTTTTACCAGGAGGTTGAAATTTCCTTCAGCTGAGGCATTCTCATCTTCGAGATGAAGTTGATTTTTATACTGGAGTTTAATGAGTGTGACTGCAGAACATGACACGTGATAATCAGATGTTTGACCTCTACGGTGGCATGTTAGGGCCATTCTGGGTGGAGGGAAAAAACCCTACGTTTTCTAGAATATAAAATCAAAAATGTTCTAGAAATACAACTCAGATATCCTGTAAAGCTGGCCACACTAGGGCCGTCCCCAAACCACAATTTAAACTTTGATATCTTAAAGTAAAAGTCAAACCAAACTGAGACTTCATTGATACCATGATGGCAAAAATAAAAGTCTAAGGACCCCAGTCCTGGGCCCGACTAGGTTTTAATGAACTAGAATTAAATCAGTCCTGCTCTCGGTCTAAATCGATCAAATGTTGTGGTTTTAGTTAAAATGTTTTCAGTTTTGTCGTTCCAGTCAAACATTACCAATGCAGAAGATTCATGGCAGTTTTATCCTTTTATATTGCATCTTTATTCAGTAAAAGATGTGTTTGATATAAATCTTTAGGTGCTTTCAGCACCCTCCATCATTAGTTTAAAAGGAATTAAATGACTTATAATCATGTGGTATCTGGAAAAAATCTAAAGAATTAGACTACTTTTCTAAAAAAACACTACAGGAAGTTAAATCTTTAAGAAAACCGAGATTCACCTAAATATGAGCTCCTCTTCACTACATTCATTCAAAGCTTTGGTTCCTTCTACAGAAGCTTTACAGTAGAGGAAATGTTTATAAATAAGGATAATTCTGTGTTTTTGCTGAAATCAGAGACTCGATGTGACCGCCATTGACAGAACAAAAAGGCCTGGACGATGTTCACTGTCTGCTTCAGAAGTGCCTCCTTTAGATCGACACGTCTGAGCTCTCACTGCGGTGTGCCTACCATACCACTGTGTGTGTGTGTGTGTGAGTGTGTGTGTGTGAATGAGCCGACCCGCTCGAGAGGGGCTGCATGTCTGAGAATCCTTCAAACCTGATGTGAATAAAACAGGATGATGGAGAAACTCTTCTTCTTTGGTCTCTTTTCTGGCTTACTTTAGTTTTTTTTTTAATATATATATTTGTCCACAGGTGTGTAAAATCCTCACCTTGCAAACATCAGTGATCCTAAATGGGTCGTTCTGAAGAGCTCAGAGACTTCCAGCGTGGAACTGGGATGACGCCACCTTTGTTTTAAGACGGCTGGTCAAAATTCATCCCTGCTGGATATTCCACAGTCGACTGTCAGTGATGTTATTACAAAGTAGAAGAGTTTAGGAACAACAGCGACTCAGCCATGAGGGAGAAGAACGTGTAAAATTACAAATCAAGGTCAACAACTGCTCATGGTGAGTAGAAGTCTCTGCTGATTCCATAGTTGAAGACATCTGAACTTCCTCTAGCATTAATGTAAACACTTACACTGCAGCAGGAGCTTCATGGATGGGTTTCCATGGCAACAGCTTTATGTTTTATAATGGAGTGGAGTAAATCACACCTACACTGGACTGTGGAGTAACAAATATTCCCTGTGTAATGGCCAGGTGGCCAAACACTTTTGTCCAGATAGAGTAGGGCCAACCGAACCTGGGGGCGGGGCTAACTCCCCACATGACATGAAGGGAAAACCTGAGAACAGCTTGTTTCAGCACACATTTTCTGAAAGCTGGAGAAAGAGAGGGGGAGGGAATGTATTTTTCCTGATTTTTTCGGGGGATTGTGGACAGGCCAGGGGCACATATTCTTGTTAGAAAAGCCTGAAAAGGTTGATTTTTGCATAATATGTGAGCTTTAATAGCTGTAGGGATCTAAGAGAAAAGATTTAAAACATCTTTTTCCTTCCTACATTTTTGGCATTTCATCAGATTTTTGGTTGGGAAGCTTTAGGGCTTCAGTTGATGATCACTGCCTCGTACCTGGTACTTTTTTCGTATCACCTCTGGTGAGGTTCAAAGTTGGCTAAGCCGATGCTAAAGTGTGACGTGAAGACGACGCAGACCAATAACTGGTCAAAGAGTATCGTCACAGCTAAGATGTCCAACGCAGAAGCAAAACTCCTCTCACTGTCAGCTTCAAACTGCTGCGTGACGTCCCAAACCCTCCCCTACTTAAGAACATGTTGTCTCGCTGCTTTCAGCCTTTACTGGAGCAGAGAAGCAGGTACACTACTGCCTCAATGTGCTTCATCGTGGCAGTGTCACTCAACCACGCTAAAGCCCTGCCTATGTTGAGGAGGTACCATGAAATGTGTTTTTGTATGTGAAATGAAAACGACACTGAGCGGGTCCATATTGCACTTCTTTAATAGTCAGCAGAGACAGTCGACCGGGACGTCCCAGTGATTGTCGCAGTAACAAAGTTTCTCCATGAGGATGTGAGCATCAGCAGAAGAGCGAGGAAGAGGAGGAGGTCGAACCTTTCAGCCTGTTTTATTTTAAAAACAGACAAAAACGATCAGTGAGAGTTCAGCAGAGAAAATAAATCTCTCTTTGAGACTCTTCAAGATGCAAATGGCTTTTTGGTTGGTTGGCTGTTTTTTTTTCCCAGAAGGCCTCAGTGGTCGAGGATCCGCAGGTTTCCTGAGACTATCTTGTTCTCCAGCATCGCTCCGGCAGGAATATCGATCCGGTCTCCATGGTTCGCTATGATGATGACAGTTCCCTGGAAGAAGAAGAGGACTTTTGATTTGCCACAGAAAAAAGAATGTTTTACTAACGCAACTAAAAAAATCAATTTTAGAAATATTGAAAACAGCCTCATTCAGTAAGTGCTTCACTTCCTGATGCTTCTCTTTTCTCTTTTAAATACCACACATCCTGTATTAACTAAAAACTGCACTAGTGTCACTGAACAGAGCTTTATTTATCATTTATTTCTACTCTTAGATATTAGATACTGTTGAAGCTATTTAAACTGCACAGTTCTGATTTATTACACCTTAAATGTTTCCTCCTGCCTTCTTATAGCACTTTAAATTCTCAGCAAATACTATTACTGTGACTGACTTTGACACAGAAACAAACAAACAAAAAAAATCACATATTTTATTTAGTATTATGTAATGTTGTGCACATATGGTATCTTCAGTTGTAATTAGGGATGAACATAATGTCTAAATAAATCCAAAGAACCAACCTTTTTATAACAATTAGATCTTCACATCTAAACAATACAACCTTTCCATTATTGGCTCTGTTAACTTGTTGTAATGTGGTTCTACCACCAGAGGGTGGCAGTAGTCAGCCGTCATTAAATCACAAAAGAAGAGAAGTTCTCTTCAAAGGCCCATCCCTAGTCCTGGTTTCATCTCACCTCTTGATGTGCAGCACTTTTGTTTAACCCTTAAAAATGTCAGTAAATTTAAACAATGACAAAATGCTACTATACTAATAAATTAATGCACACATCATGACACAAACGCATAAAGCTTAACCAGTTTTTCCTGCTTTTTGACGAATGGCAACCCAAACGTTGCTCTTTATTTAAAAAGAACCCTGCATGCTGAGACATGCTGACTGTCTTCTATATGCAAAACCTTCTCATTTTTAAACTAGAGTGCAGTTTTACTGACGATGAGTATATGGAAGAAGTAGCTGTAATGGAGACCAGGGGTTCTCAACGTTGGTCGGGACCCCATTGGGGGTCATAAGACACTAAGAGGGGGCCTCCAGATGCCTTAAAAAAACTAATAATATTTTTTAATTACACTGTTGCCA
This sequence comes from Cheilinus undulatus, assembly GCF_018320785.1. Classification (NCBI taxonomy): domain Eukaryota; kingdom Metazoa; phylum Chordata; class Actinopteri; order Labriformes; family Labridae; genus Cheilinus; species Cheilinus undulatus. The sequence continues at coordinate 2,709,620 of NC_054868.1, forward strand.
CTTTACAACAATTTTGCCAAGTTTGAACCCTTTTTCATCATTTTCCCCCCATTTTCGCCAAATTTAACACACTTGCAACTTAAAACCCATTTTTGTCAATTTTAAACACTTTTTATCTGTTTTTGCCACTTCTAAACCAAGTCTTGCAACTCTCTGCCTGTTGTTGGCTCTTTTGACACATTATTGCCACTATTAACCCTTTTTACCACTTTTTAAGCCAAATTTCACAATTTTATATACCCATTGTTGCCAGTTTCTGACTTTTTCTGCCTCAGCTAACCCTTTTCTTGCCATTTTATATCATTTTTCATCCCATTTCACCAAATTTCCACCTATTTTGCCACTTTAATGTCATTTCAGCCATTTTTGAATCATCTTTTACCACTTGATATGCCCATTTTTTTTTTTGCCATTTTTAAAATATTTTTTGGCTTCTTTTATCAATTTTTGGCATTTCTCACCCATTTCTGCTACAAATAAAATCTAATTTCACCACCTTTCTGACCATTTTTTTTTGCCATTTTTTAACCCATTTTAGCTTTGAATCAAAATTTGCTTTGTGTCTTAATATGCAGGGCTCCCCTTAAGAATCACCTTTTATTTCACTACCTTTTTAATTTTTTTATTTACCCTTTATTTGACCAGGTAGTTGGTAGAAAATTGGCAGTAATACAGTTTCAAATATCAAACACTAAAACTCAAACAGTTCATGATAAACAGCAGCTACAGTAATAATAAATACATCAGCTAAAACAAGAACAGTGACATACAGACAGTTTGGGTTGAGTTTTCATGTAAGATTTAAAAACATTCAGAGACACCGGGCTCTGCAGATTAAATTCAGTCTGCAGATTGTTCCAAACAAAAGGAGCAGAAAACCTAAGAGGCTTCTTTCCCAGCTCAGTTTGGACTTTGGGAACAACAAACTGCACAAAGTCAAACAAACGCAGGTTGTGAAATCCATCCTTCAGGATCAACAGAGAGGATACGTGGTCTGAAATTTAGCCCAGAATGGCTTTATAAATAAGGAAAGCTACAGAAACATTTCTGCAGCTCTCACTGATAATCTTAAGTTTGTTTGTTTTTTTTTTTTACCAAGATTTTAAAACTTAGATTAATTAACTATTTTTTTTATTGTTTTTAGGGTGTAACTTTACAGTATAATCTTAAATCAAGCAAGATCATATCTTTTTGTCTCCATTATTTAGGAAGTCCTTCAGTTAAGTAAATAACTGTTGGAATAAGCTACATTAGTTCTCTCACAGTCTCATCAAAATAAATCTTGTTTTAAGATTCAGTAAAAAACTCAAGTGGCTTGATTTAAGAATCACAAAAAAAGCATCGATAAAAAATACAGTTTATAGATCAGAATACTTCTGACTTCAATCTGTTAAAACAACGTTGAAATAAATTATACAGCCTGATTTCAGTAGAAGCATTAGGATGTAAGGTCTAAAAATATGGACTGGTTTTAAGATTGAACAGGATTTAGACTTATTTCAAGATGAACCAACTTGTTTTAAGACAGCTTAATCATACTTTACTAATATTAAGTATTTTTTTCTACTAAATCTGATAATATTTTATTACATTATTATAACTTTCCAGCTTAATTTCCTAAAGGAAAGAAATTAAAGAAATTAATTTGCCTATATTTCGTATAGTTCACTTATTTTTAGGCTGTAGGGCAGGGGTGTCCAAACTATGGCCTAGGGGCCAAATTCCGCCCGCAGTCCAATTTTGATTGGCCCGCAGCAAATTCTACAAATAAAATGAAATATGGCCCACACTTGCTTGACTGGACTGTACTTCAAAGTTTCAGCACAAGATAGTGCTGCCATGCTAACTCTGTAAACAAACATCTTGACGAGAAGAATATACTGATATGTTTTTGTGACTAAATTCAGACAACTCTGTACAAGGTAAACATATTGCCAACCAAAATAATAATTTCTTGTTTTCTAACTCCCTGACAGGTTACGGCAGCAAATATCAGTACCAATAATATTCTGGGGGGCAGAGCCAGTGGTAGCTAGGGCTAAAAAGGCCCCTGAAATCTCATTGGCATCCCCAAAAACCTGGAAGTTATTGACTGTTTGCATTGTTAGCCACTGAATCCTCCACCCCAGCTCCCACTTTATTCTGCTTCTGACTTAATCAATGTCATATACCTCACCTTGGATAATAAAGCGGCCCCAACATCCTTATGTATTTCTGTACGTGGCCCTCAGTGGAAAAAGTTTGGACACCCCTGCTGTAGGAAGTTCAGTTTTAAGCAATCTTGGCTTAAAACCAGCATTTTCAGCTTATTTTAACCCTTTGAAGAGTTCTGCCGACTGACTTATTTCTAGATTTAACAATCTTATTTCAAGATATCTTATTAAGACAAATGATCTTGCTGCATGGACAGATAATTTCACTAGTTTAGAGTACCTTTCTTCTCAGATTCAGTGTTTTTATCTTATATTATGCCCCCCCTTTTTGCACTGCTGGAGGTTCCCAAGAGCACAGCAGCCTCCAGAATTCTCACATGGAAGACATTTGGACCAACCAGGACTCTTCTAGAGCTGGTCGTCCAGCCAAACTAAATAACTGGGGGGGAGAAGGACTTCAGTGAGAGAGGAGACCAAGAACATGATGGTCACTCTAAATGAGTTTGAGAGATCCTGAGTGGAGATGGGAAAAAGTTCCAGAAGGAGAACCATCACTGCAGCCTCCAATGATCTGGGCTTTATGGCAGAGTTGAGAGATAGAAGACTCTCCTCAGTGAAAACACATGAAAGCCTGATCGGAGTTTCCAAAAAAACCCATGTGAAATTCAAGTGAGCAACGATGAAGAGAAGTAGGAGGAACCTGAGCTAAATTTACAGTGCTTTTGGGTCCGAATACTTATGTCCAGGTGAAATTTCTGTTTTCTTATTTTTAATACATTTGCAAAAAATTGGAAAACAGAATACTTTCTGAATGCACTAAACTTTGATCAGTGTTTTACCTTCAGGGAGACGTTCTTTCCAAAGGTGACGTCTCCTGACACGGTGAGGTGGTCCAGCTCCAACATGTCCGGGATGCTCTCAAACCTCTGCAGAAACTCTTGAACCTGCAACAAACAACAGTTTCAACAGTGTGAATCCTGAAAATAAAGCAGGTACTCCAGTTACACTCAACAAGTCACAAAAATGCAGCACCTGGACGACTTTTTTACATGAGCATCGAGCAATGTGGAAACTCTTGGACAGCATCAGTGGTCTAATCCCTTATGAAAAATAGTGTTGAATCAGGCCTTTAAGACTCTTTCAACCAGCTTCATTGTCAATATCTGAGTATTAAAATATCAAGATGTTGAGGTTAAATGTGTAAATAATGCTTGTTATCATCACAAGATCAGCAATTTTTTCAAAAGACAAAAAAAAAAAAAAAAAAAAAAAAAAAAAAAAAAACACATCAAAAAAAGCGAGTTTTTCATCTTAACCTGTGATATTTTTACACAAGAAACCAAATTTCTTTACAAAAAAACCAGAGGAATTACTTTTACTTCAAAGTGATCCATAAAGGATCAATTTTGGCTGCTCTGGGCCTCCGTACTGAAGAACTAGACACATTATTATTCGCCTATTTCCGACCTTGGTGAAGGAGCTACCCAGCTTGACATGCGGCGTGGTGGGGAACTCCCTCTTCTTGCTCATGGTGAGCGAGCCAGCGTCCAGGCTGTACAGGTTCGACATCACCAGCAGAAGGTCGGACGACGTCTTCACCGGCAGGAAGCGGCTACGCGGGACGTTCACACCCATGGCGTTGTTGAAGCTCTTGATTGCGGCGCCCACCGCCGTCTCCAGCTGGATGACGTTCAAACCGCCGTCCAGCGTCTGCAGAGACATTCAGGGTTTGGTTAAGAGTAGCGAGCAGCAGCTTTGGGTGAAACTGAGATTCTAACATGGGATTCAGAAGCTTCTACTGAAAAAGTCACGCTGTGTTATTCGACCTTGGGGTTGACGATGATCTCCAGGTCCATGGCGTTCTTCTCGTGCAGCCTCTTGATGGCGGGCAGGGAGATCCACAAGTTGTTGGTGTTGAAGATCTTGAACTTGGTGACCGACTTGAACTCGTCGACGTGAGCCTTGGGGACCTGAGCGATCTCCAGCAGCCTCAGATGGTCCTCGTACTGGATCAGAGTTCCACCCTGCAGGAGGAGGACACAGGAGGAGCTCAGAGACCAGAACCACAGCTACAGACAGAAACGCTCAGACACCACGACTGCTCAGACTGACCTTAACGTCGGCACGGGTCTTGTCGGTGACCTCCATGATGAACTCGCAGCGTTTCTCTGCCGGCTGGCTCATCAGGTGGTGGAGGATGAAGAGGTCGACGGTGGCTCCCAGGTTGTCGATGTTGGAGACGAAGATGTACTCCTTCCCCTCTGCAATCAGTTTGTCCAGCAGGCCGCTGTTATAGAAGCTGGCGTAGATGTCTCCGTGACCTGGCGGGTACCAGGCTTCAGAGTTCTCACCAGTCAGACCCATGTTTTTAGCGACAGGCAGCAGAGACTCCTTATTGATCCTCGGATACCTGCAGGGAGAATGATGGATCACTGACGGGACTCCTTCAAAATCACCCAAAAATGTCCATTTAGGACATCCTCCTGTCAAGTCTCAGACTAAAGAAGCATCAGTTCTCAGGAAAAAAGGCATCAGGACACTGGAAAACTGTCACAGACTAGACATCGTCAGCCATGACTGCAACTCTTCAATATGTTACCCACGTGACTTCTCTCGAAAACCTAACTTTTTTTTTTCTTGTACCTGATGCCTTTTTTCCTGAGACTTGATCATTCGCTACCTTAGGGTTGACACGTTATTTTTCAGAGACCTGATGACTTTTTTTCTGAGCCTAAACAGGATTTTTCCTTGAAGCTCACGCCCTTTTTCTTGAGCCTAAACAGGATTTTTCCTTGGACCTGCTGCCTTTTTTCCTGAGACTTGATCTCTCTTCCTGTGATTAATCATGATTAATCACAGCGTAGTGATGTGATTAACTTTTTTTTTTTAATCGAGTAACAGCACTAATCAAAATTTTAAAATCAATCCTAAAACACACAGGAAGCCAGTGGAGAGAGCCTTAAATGAGGGAAATATGGTCATAACTTTCTGTTATTCCTAAAAAAGGGCTGAACAGTTCTTTAAAAGTGTCTAATTCTGATGATTTTGACTTGTATTGCAAATTGGATATGAATTGTTGCAATGAAGGGTTTTTATCATTCTTATATTTAATAAGAAAAAAGCACAACAATGAAGAAGGTAGGATTTTATTGACGACTATTCGAGAAAATGGCACCTCAATGATTGCATGATTATTGAATACATAAAAAGAAAAGTCTTAAGCTGGTATTTTGACACAAATTTCAGGTCAAAGAAATTTCGCACCTTTTGCGATTTGAAAACTGCAGCAGGCTATATTGTGATTTACTCTAATTTCTGATTAATTTCCCAGCCCTAGTTGGAAGCTCAGATTTTTAGGGCTGCGTATGAATATCAGTGTTAGTGTGCTCATGTATACCTGCTCTGGTTGAAGGTGTGGATGTTGACGCGGTGATGTTTGTATTTCTGCAGGATCTTCTTTGTGTCCTCATCGGTGTTGAAGGAGTTCATGAGGACGAGTGGTACGTTGGCGTTAAACGTTGTGTTCAGATGCTAATAGCAACAGTAAAAAACAGAGCAGTCCATTAAAACCTGGATTTGATGACTGTTTGGAGATTCAGAGCTGGCATCTGTGTTGTTTGTTTACCTCGATCTGCTTCACGGTCAGGTCCAGGAAGGTGTTCTCGTTGCGGACGCTGATCAGACTCTTTGGACCCTTACAGCCCATGCTAGTGCCCAAACCACCGTTTAGTTTGACAACGGCCAGCTTGTTGAGGCTGGCGCTGATGTTGTCAGGGAGTCCCTTTGACTTGATCTTTTCATACGGCTGAACCTGAAAAATCAGTGGAGAGAATATGTTTGGTTGTAAACACACACAAAAAAAAACAGGCTTTGTTCACCCCCTTATGCTGACATGTTTGTTTATATGTTTGATGTTAAATGATCTATACCAATAAATGAAGAACACAGAGCTTCACTCACCACATTCTTAAGATTTGTCTTCAATTTGATCAAAGTTTCTAAGAGAAACCTTCATCAGGGTTTCCTGGAAGACCCTCTGGCGCCCTCTAGCTGGCTACTTTCCCACAGGCTGATAACTTCAGATGTTTGCACAAAGTTTGCAAACCTTCCTTCACAATCTCTCCAGATCCCTCGATATTTAGATATGAATTTAGGCCCTTTTTTCCCCCAGCCCTATGCACTGGTGTTTAGTTCTAATCTTTATTCAAATGTGAAAACCTGCTTCTTTAAAATTACATAACAAAACAAACAGCTGGTGTCCAGCAGCGTGGGAGACAAATGTCAGCGACCCTAAATCCAGACTTTGAGATGCTGTGGCGGTCAGACTATTCTTAGAGCTAACCTTCAGCGTGCCGGGTATTCTGGGAACACGGCGTGTGTCTGTGAGAGAGAGGGAAATGTCACGCTGCTGATAAATAGTTGGCTTTAGTCTGAATGTCCTCTGTGCTCAGATCTGGTTACACTAGCTCGTGAAGCTCGTCTTTATCTTGTTGTAGTTGAGTCATTTAAAGGGACAGTTCCACTTTTCTACATTCATTTAAAGACACTAGGGCTGGTACAATACTAGAACTTTAAACTTCGATGTGGTTTTGTTGGAAAACAAACAATATCGATGCCAGTTTTCATACAGCAGCAAAAAATAGAAGTGCTAGACACTCAAACCACCTTCTTCTTTGATTTAAGCTACCAAAAATACAGAAAAACTCCTTAACACTGCCTAAACTGTACAAAAATATCTGCAATGTTTAAATACTGAAATTTAGAGAACCTGCAGGAGTTCAGCTGAAATTTCTGATGGATTCATTCCTTTCCTGTGTACAGAGCAGGATTAGAAACACTTGGATCCAAAATTTTCTGTCAAATTCTGAGAAAAAAACTGTAAAATTTCTACCTTTAATCCCAGAACTCTGAATTAAATCACAGATTCTGACTTTAATCCTGGAGTTCTGACCTTAATCTCAGAGCTTTAACTTTAATCTTAGAGTTCTGACTTATTCTCAGAGTTTTGACTGTAATCTCAGAGTTCTGACTTTAATCTCAGAGTTCTGACTTTAATCTCAGAGTTCTGACTTTAATCTCAGAGTTCTGACTTTAATCTCAGAGTTCTGACTTATTCTCAGAGTTTTGACTGTAATCTCAGAGTTCTGACTTTAATCTCAGAGTTCTGACTTTAATCTCAGAGTTCTGACTTTAATCTCAGAGTTCTGACTTTAATCTCAGAGTTTTGACTTTAATTTCAGAGTTCTGATTTTAATCTCAGCGTTCTGACTTTAATCTCAGAGTTCTGACTTTAATCTCAAGAGTTTGGACAGTAATCTCAGAGTTCTGATATTAATCTCAGAGTTCTGACTTTAATCTCAGAGTTCTGACTGTAATTTCAGAGTTTTGACTGTAGTGTCAGAGTTTTGACTTTAATCTCAGATCTCTGGTTTTAATTCTAGAATTCAGATTATTTTTTCAGAATTCTAATTCTAATCTTAAAACGCTGGCTGTTATCTCTGAACTTTGATTTAAACCTCAAAACTCAGACTTTAAGCTCAGCGTTCTGACTTTAATCTCAGATTTTAGACCTTATTCTTACTTACTTACTACACCTACTTAAATCTCAGTTAGACAAAAAGGTTTGATCTAAAAAAAATATATATATATATATTATATATATATAAAAAAATAATCATAATCATAATAAAATATTTTAGAGTTTGTGTCTTAATGACAACTGAAACCAATAAGAATAGGACACTTTTTTTTATGTATTTTCTTCTTCTTCTTCTTTTTTAATTTTTTAATTTTTAATTTTTTTTTAGCCCTTAAGAAACTCATCTTTTAATTACAAGCTAAGTGAAAGACGGTTCTTGTGAATATGGTAGAATTTGCAGCGCTGCAGTCCCGTCTTTCTGTTTTGAATCAGTAAAAGCCAATCAATGCTTTGCATTTTTTCTTGCTGGTCACCCTCAGCTAACGACCAGCTTCTCTGACGTCTGAGCTCAGCCTCTGTATGAACGCTGACCTTGGACTGCAGCGTGGAGGATTGCAACATGAAACTCTGACCCGTGATAAACAGTGAGACTCATCTGGAAGGGGGGTCTGCTGCTGCTTACCGAGTCCTCGGGCGGCCGGTTGATTTTGACCCAGTCCACTGCCGGACCTTTGACCTGCAGGAATCTGTGGAAGAGCCTCTTGAAGCCATCAAAGTCTTTCCTGGAGATCTGAAAGACAGCAAATCGAACATTTAGCTTCTGTCAGAAAAACAAACTAATATAAAACTCCTGCTACCAAGAGCTAAAATGTTTTCAGCTGTGGTCTGAGAGTTTTAGGGTTCGCTGTTGCTCTGTTTTAATCAGGACACAGTTTACAAAATTACAGTAATGTTAATCAGCTCACACGCCCATTTAGAATTAACCAAAGCATAAATTCTAGGCCAAGTCTGGTTGGAATGCTAGAAGATGTTTGTCTCTGGTCCAAAACAGACTGTCGGACGTTGGTAGAAATGTAAGCCCCTACTGTCTGCTCGTCTGCACTCATGAAGAAGTAGCCATGAAAAACAATACAGACAAGTGAGAATGCAACCTAACCTGGAGCAACCTGGTAACAAAATCAACAGGATAATCCTAATCAAACTAGATGCACAGCTCTACTGCACACTGCTGAAATTGCAGAAATATGTTTGCAACGTTACCAAAAATTGCAGACAAACTCCTGCAAATAGTCTGCATTGCAAAAATACAACAGCAATGTTTTGTTGCTGGAAACTTTCTGTCATATTTGTGCATTTAGGCAGCATGCAGGAGCTAAAATATAACTAAAAGATCTGAAGTTTTTTAAAAGCTTTGGCACTTTTTGTTACTATACATAATTAAAACAGTGTTTTTTTATATAACAAAGTATCAAAAAGTATCTTTTAAATGTCTAATTTAAAATTTATGTTATAAATGGATCAAATATGGCTGTTTTAACCAATTTCCATGTTTCTGTCTTGCCTTGTTTGATCCAGAAGATTGAGGGTTTGTGGTCTGTTGATGTGATTTGTATTTAATGTCAATTTTAGTATTTCCCTGCTTCACTTTAAACACCCTCAGAAGCATGCCTGTATCCACAATCTTTAGCTTGTGTTTGAAACATTAATACTCATGCAGCAGCAGGAGTCTGTGTCCTCTGGGTTGTTCACCTCATGTTCCACCAAACAGAATCTACAGGCTGCGATAAGATGAACTGATAAACTCTCTGTCTGCATCACTTTACAAACATTTGCTCTGTTAGGGGTGGAAAAAAACATCGATCCTTCAATGCATCGTTATGTGGAGGTGGAAGATTCTGAATCGATTTATAAATGTCTAATATTCGATAATAATTTTAATATTTCATACTGTGGAATAGCAGGAAGATTACCAGTTGCTCATCTGTGAAAAAGGACATTTTTATGTTTGTAATTTATGTTACCAGGAAAGGATGCTGCTACCTTTGGATCAGTGCAATAGTAAATTCCCAGTTTACACACATCTTGGATTAAAGGATAGTGGAAATGTAATTTACCTTTATTGTTCTAAATGTAAATGTACTGTTTTTATTGTGTCTGATGCATTTTTTTTCTATTTCAGAAAGAAAAAAAATGCAACTGGCACTTTATTTATAGCTAGGCACACACTTTACACGTTTGTGCATAATCTGGCTTGGTTTTGGAGTAGTGCAACTCGTGCATAGTTTGTGGGGACACAATGGCCGACCGCGGCTTAATTAGCTACATGGACATGGATGATTTTCAGACATGTCTGATATTTTTTGGCTGCACACTCATGCACAGTGAGAGCAGATTCTCAAATGTCAGAGCATTTTTCCTGTGCAAACTTTCATACAATATCTGAAATCCCCATGATATGAAAACTACAGGAAAGCCTGTCTGATGTGCCACCCACATCCAAAATACAAGAAAGAGCAGGACACATTTGCAGCTGTCCAGCAGGCTGTAATGATGTGCCATCTGTAGAAGAGCTGGTTTTAAGAGGTAGCTTTTTTATATGAATCATGGGAGCCAAAGTTTATGGTTCGACTTTTCTATAATAGCCTAAATAATTTCAGTATCAAAGATGCACATACGACAATCATGGGTCAAAGCGTTGCTAAACTTGGTCATTTGATAAAGCTAAAATGGTAGTCCTCCAGATGAAGAGCTGTTTGGGAGCTGAGAGAACAGACTTGTTCTGGACTGAGTCAAATAACCCAGATAACTGATAAGAGCTTAAACTCCCATCACTACAGCTGACGGTGATTATTATTTTTTAACAGATGCTTGTATTCAACTGAGAACCCGTGTTTGGGTTAGATAGCAAGAGTGTTTTTGTCTTTGTATCTGAGCAAAAGATGCATCTAATAAACAGATAAATGAGTCTCTTAAAAGGAAACTTTCTGACATTTGTGCTGAAATGACAACACCACTGTTGAAGAGCTGGATGCATTCAGTCTGAGCAGAGGGAGGGATTAAATGTGGCCCTCCAAGAGACGAACATTATCATCAGAGGTGGGAGGGTATGAGAAGTAGAAGGGAGGAAATCCTCACCGTCCCACTGGATTTGCACTCTGCATGTGAATATATGCACTGTTATTTCTTCTGTCAGTTCACAAATAAAAGTTCACCGCTTTGTACCTCATTAAAGTCAAATTTAAGCCTCCTTGTTGGTAAGATGGTAGCTAAAATGAAAAATTTGTGAAGAGGGCAGTCTTAATTTTGTCGACTAAAAATGTTCATCGAAGGCCTTTTTTCCATGACAGAAACTAGACTAAGACTAAAAAAAATAGATCTGTGATGAATAAAAATACACTAAGACTAACATAAATAGATCTGTGATGACTAAAAATTCACTAAGACTAACAGAAATAGATCTGTGATGACTAAAACTAGACTAAGACTACAAAAATAGATCTGTGATGACTAAAACTAGACTAAGACTACAAAAATAGATCTGTGATGACTAAAACTAGACTAAGACTACAAAAATAGATCTGTGATGACTAAAACTAGACTGAGACTAACAAAAATAGATCTGTGATGACTAAAACTAGACTAAGACTACAAAAATAGATCTGTGATGACTAAAACTAGACTAAGACTAACAAAAATAGATCTGTGATGACTAAAACTAGACTGAGACTAACAAAAATAGATCTGTGATGACTAAAACTAGACTAAGACTACAAAAATAGATCTGTGATGACTAAAACTAGACTGAGACTAACAAAAATAGATCTGTGATGACTAAAACTAGACTGAGACTAACAAAAATAGATCTGTGATGACTAAAACTAGACTAAGACTAACAAAAATAGATCTGTGATGACTAAAACTAGACTGAGACTAACAAAAATAGATCTGTGATGACTAAAACTAGACTAAGAGTAACAAAAATAGATCTGTGATGACTAAAACTAGACTAAGAGTAACAAAAATAGATCTGTGATGACTAAAACTAGACTAAGACTACAAAAATAGATCTGTGATGACTAAAACTAGACTGAGACTAACAAAAATAGATCTGTGATGACTAAAACTAGACTAAGACTAACAAAAATAGATCTGTGATGACTAAAACTAGACTGAGACTAACAAAAATAGATCTGTGATGACTAAAACTAGACTAAGAGTAACAAAAATAGATCTGTGATGACTAAAACTAGACTAAGACTAACAAAAATAGATCTGTGATGACTAAAACTAGACTAAGAGTAACAAAAATAGATCTATGATGACTAAAACTAGACTAAGACTACAGAAATAGATCTGTGAAATACTGCTCTGTGAAAAAGAGACGACATGACGACCACCACAAGGAACACGGTTTTAGTCTAGTTTTAGTAAACGCTTGGACTAAAACTAGACTCAAATCTTTTCAGTTTTCTTTGACTAAAATTTGACTAAATCTAAAAATGATAGAAATAACTAAAATGCGACAAAAACTAAAATGCATTTCATTACCTCCACCAAGGAGGTCATGTGATAGGGTGGGTTTGTTAGTTAGTTAGTTACTTTGTTAGTTAGCTACTTTGTTTGTTAGTAACATAACTCAAAAAATCGTGGACAGATTTTGATGAATTTTCAGGAAATGTCAGAAATGGCATAAGGAAGAATTGATTAGATTTTGGGAGTGATCCAGATCACCGTCTGGATCCAGGAATTTTTTAAAGGATTCTGTACGATTAGAAGATAGGGCTAATGGTGGAGGTCTGCGCTCTGTGAGTGCATTTCTAGTTTAAAGACTAAAACTTAGGCTAAAATTAAAAATAAACTGCCAAAATTAACACTGGTAGATGGGCTAGATTCAAAGCAGACGTTTTCCTCACCTCAGCCTCTGCCTTGTTAGCTTCTGTGGCGAGCAGCGCCTCCAGCTCGCGGTGCATCGACTCCTCGTGCTGCTGGCGGAGTTTCTCCTGGAACTCTGTCATGGCTCCTCTGGTCAGGTCTGCAAACACAAGTTTCTTTATTTTAGACCACTTTAATCATCACTAAACTTCAGCGAACACTTTCAAAAGTAAAGGCTGAGAGGATTCATTCTGACTGAGTCCAAATTACCAATCACTGTTTTCCTAACATGACTTTTTAATGTCTGTTTTGTCCAAAAGCCAAAGATATATTCTTATTTTTTCCTAAATAACCAATAGAAGAAACTAGAAAATATGGAGCTGCTTGATTAGGGTAAAAATCCTAATCATGATTATCTTATTGGTATTGAGATCACGATTTATAACCGTTTTTGTTTTATTTGGATTTATCTTAAACTGGGTAATTTACTTCCTGTTCTAACACAGGCCTGTTTTTTTTTAAATCATGGCCTATTTTTCCCCACAATTCTTAGCACAGCCAAGCTTCTTGCAGCAGAAAAAAATACCAAACTCATGCAACCACTGTCATCAAATAGATAAGATTAGATTAGATTTATTGATCCTGAAGGAAATTCGATTAAAGTCTAGCACTTTATCTATTTTTCATTCAAGTAATTTGACCAAAGCCTAGAAGAACATAAATCTGAGGTTTTGCCTAAAATAACCATGATTTTGGGTTGTTATCACTTCATAAATTAAACATATTTATAATTCAACCAGTTCAGCTGTTGAATAAAAAGCGGAACTCAATGTCAGTTGATCTCACTTATGTGAGACATTTTTGTGAAATTTGGAGTTAAGAATGAATTAAAAGTGAAGCATTTAGTACTTTAGCCTCCCAAACACTCATTATCAGACTGTCCTTGAGAGAAACTCTCAATGAAAACCAAAAAGTTATTCATTAACCTCTAAAAAGACCCAAATCTGGCCTAACGCCGCAGATATAAACTTACCAGCTACAGTCAGAGACATTTTACCAAATAGGAGTCAAAACACAAAAAGATTAGCGGAAAAATAAAAGCTTCAAGGAGGATCAGCCTCAGCTTTGAGAGAGTCCTTGTGTTTGTTAAAAAAAAAGATAAAAATGGTCCCAAAGAAGAAGACGAAGTGTTGAAGCCGTCAGAGAACAACAGCCGTCCTCCTCCTCATCCTCAGCCGAGAGGGAGCTCACAGACCGGCAGCCCCGACCCTGAACTCAACACAAGACCGGCCCACAGTCACAAACACCAATCACACGCAGCCAGCCAGCACGTGTTCAATTGTGTCTGTGTAGTGGGATTGTTCTGTCCTGTCCACGTCACGTCGTTCACAATGCTTACAGCCACGGGTCTGATCAGCTGTGGTTAAAACTGCAGAGGCTGATAGAAGCGCTGTGTGTTCAATTATGAAGGCTAACTGAACAACCAGACGGTTAGTGTGAAGCATCAGCATCATGAGTCAAATCGAAACAGAGATCCAGTGCCATCGACCTGATAAACCTCCATCAACTCGTCTGGTAAAAATTCAGTGTTGTAATCCGTGTTGGAGCCAGCAGGGAAAAAACTACTAAGTGAATCAAAAGAGACGACTTAAAACTACACTGTGTAAATAAGTTTATTCTTCTCAACAGCGTTAAATCGATCAATGCTATGTCCTTCTAAGTCAGAAAATGGTGCATGTTTTTCCTCATCAGCAAAGAGAACGCACCTTTAATGCATGTATAAGGGCCTGAGACTGCAGGGCTGTGTGCAAACACAGAAGGCACATAGCTAGGAATGTAAGAAATTACATTTGCTACTGTAATTGATTAGCGTTTTTTTTAGATGTAAGATAGTAACCCTGTGATATCTGTATCAGTAGATAAAAGCTAAAAGATAAGGACATTTATGCTGATATTTAGGCTATAAAAATCTGCCTAATCCAGCTGTATGAACAAATAAGTTAGTGGAGTTTGAGGCTTGGACCAACAGACATCAGCTGCAGTGTTAATTTTGTCGACTAAAACCATGACTACTGTTCATCGACAGCCTATTTCCATGAGAAAACCTAGGGTAAGACTAGCCAAAAATAGACCTTTGATGACTGAAACTGACTAAAACTAGACTAAAATGTAATTTACTTTTTGTCAGACATTCAAAATCCATCATATCTATCAAAATACAACACATCTGTATCTACTCCGCCTCTCAGCTGTAGAAAGCAGGGACCCCAGGTTTAGCAGAGTGCTGAGAACACACTACCACGATTTGGTACCAGATTTAGGCAAGGGAATAAATGCTTGGACTAAAAGTAAATACTAAAACGTGAGGACGTTTTATAGGCTAAAACCAGACTAAAACTATAACGAGAAGGAATGACTAAAACTAAAAGACATTTAATCTAAAGAATACGACTGAGACTAAAATTGAAAATTGTTTTCAAAGTTAACACTGGTCAGCTGAGGACTTCTTTATTCATAATAATTTTTTAGACTTTAAAGTCTGTTTTAAGGGCTGAAGGTTGAGGTCTGAACTACATTTGAAAATTAGTATTGCCTAAAATAAATTTGTAAATATAAGCATATCAGATATCAGCAAAACTCCAGTGTTGTGCGTGCCTTTAAAAGGCGTCTAAATATTGGTATCAGTAATGGTATCGGCTAAAATTAGTTTGAACATTCCAGCATATTGAAAATCAGCAAAAATCCAATATTAAATACAGTGCAAGCACAAAAGTCTTTGGCTGAGTACACAACTGATGTACCCAAGTTTAGTTTCAGAAACATGGGTCAAAATTGACTTAAGTAAAAGTACCAGCCTTTGAATCTACTCAAGTTAAAGTATCTAATTTAAATGTTTCTTTAAGCACTGATTACATACTGAGGAGCTGAACAGTAAAATAAGATTTTTCATTAGTGGCAAGAGCAACGAGAGAATAGATCTCCAATCGGGTTGTTGATGTAAAATCACACCTTTATAATAAAGATAAATACACAGCAAAATTGACAGTGTTGATTAAACTCATCAGAGTTAAATTTAACACTTTAAAAAGCATCTATCTTTGTCCACACTACATATAGTTCAACAACTATTCTGAAGGTGTTAAATATCAATCAAGAGCTTTTATTTGTCCCCAATGGGATGATTCACAATGTGACAGAGCTGTAGTAACATCAGCCTGAGTCAACCTCAGCAATGCTAGCATACAGAAGAGGTGTATGCACAATGCACCCCTAAAGACTTTGGGAGCAGCTAAAGCCACAGACAGGAACTCTTACTCGGTGGATAGCTTCACTCATGGTGCAAGAGCGTCTCAGTTGATCAAATGACTCTACGGAGTTAAACTAACATTGGTGAATCAACACGGTAGAATAACTTCACATCCATTTCACTCAAAATGGAATTAAAATTACACTTTAGGAGTTTAAATCAACTCAGAAATGTTTAACCCTGAAATATCAACGCTTCAGTTTTTACTGTGTGTGTCTACTGAGAGGTCAAAAAGTGTTGAAGTGAAGTAAAAGGACAGTTAATCTGGATAAGTTACCCAAGTATAAGTAAAAGTACTGATTTCAAAATGTAATTAAAAAAGTGCAAGTACCCAAAAGACAACTCCGTTTCAGTACTCTGACTAAAGGTTATTAGTTAGTTCGCACTCCTGGCTGCACTGTAATCTATTTAAAATATCAGCCTTTGATTAAACAATATAGTTGTAGATTCATTTTTCATTTTCATCATTTCATTTTTGTGAATCCACTCGACCAGTGATACTCAACGCGTGGCTCTTTTGTGTCTTTATTTAAAATATTATTTCCTCAGAAAACCTTAAAAAGAGAAACTGTGACCTCAGTAATTATCCATTGCAAGTCACATTAATCAGTTTGTTTCCCACAGTTAAACAGCTGGCTTTAATTGCCAACCTTTATTTTTTTGTCTGTATTTTTCCATTGCCTTTAATTGCCCCCTTTTTTCATTGTTTTGCCACTTAAATACATTTTCACTGCTTGAAGCAGTCCTGTTTTTGCCACTTTATCACATTTTCCCCCTCTTTTATTCTGTTTTTTTTTTGCCCATTTAAGCCACGGTTGCCAATAGATGCCACACCTTTCAGCATTTTTTGCGACTCTTTGCTGTTTTGTGCCCATTTTTCCTACCTTATTGTCCATTTTAGTCAATTCTTTGCCATGTTTTTGCTGTTTTTGACAATTTTTGCCACCTGTAACTCATTTCTTTGTAATTTATCACCATTTTTTGCCATTTCTTTACCGTACACCCAGGTTTTCTCATTTTATGCCTACTCTGCCGCTTTTTGACCCTTTTTTTTTTGCCACCTATAGCTTATTTATCTCGACCCTTTAACCCATTTTTGACACTATTCACCACTTACATTATGGCTCTTGCAAAGGTATTTTTCAACAGTTTGGCTCTTCAGTTGAGCAGGGTTGAATAACGCTGCACTAGACCATTAGGGACGTTTGTTTTTTACATAAAGACAAAATCCTTTTTTAGTACTTTAACATTTCATGAATGACTTTACTTGAGCAGATTTACATACCGGTAAACATATACATTTTAATCACAGTAAGTATATCTTTACTTGAGTACAGAAATGGTGTATCTTGTATGAAGGTATACTGCTATTTTTAGTCTTACTAGAATGGACCGTTTCTAACTTCCACATGAAGCTTCTTGAAGTTCATTTAATGAATCTACTTTTGATATCTGTGGATAATTTTTCTGCACGTATGAAACTTTAAATCAACATTGCACCACTGTACATGTTTAGTAGTAACTTAAATATTATGTAATCGTGCATTATTTTGACATGCTTTTTGTTTGAACGTCTTTCATGTATTTAAATCCCACAGTGAGGCTTTAACTGTGACATTTAATCTGACCTTTACACCTCTTGTGTGAGGTATTTTCTTAGCTCTTTGTCTATTTTAAACCTTGGCCTGGTTTCCTTTTCAATCCTGTCTTTAAAATGTTTTATAGTGTACATTAAAAAAAAACAAAAAAACAAAAAATATGGCAGCCTTATAGTTTCAAGTCTTTTAGGTTTACTCTAAGGGGGTGTGGTGTGAGGCCTTTTTATGGAGCAGGCTTATAAGGAATATAATTTTACCAGTCAATATTTATCTTTATTTTAGCCAGTCTTCAATATTTGACTTAACATGTGGTGATTTAGTTCATACTTTTGTTGTTGTTTTGATATTTTTCACGTCCACAGTTATTTATATTAAGTGCCAATAAGCGTGCAAACACTGAATGTACACAGGGCAGAAGCTGGTTTACACCAACACTTTGAATAAGTTTAAATATTTGACATTTTAACTGTAATGACTCCAGAAAGCTCCAAACAGGACAAACTTTTCGTGCACAAACAGCCACAAGTCTGTCTGAACAGACTATTACCCACCTGAACACTCTGTCAAAGTACCGGGAAAGCTTCAAAAATACAGCCTGGAACAACACCAACAGCCTGGGACCGGGACAGACTACCGCTCAGACCCTGTGGGACCCGATTTAAGGACCAAAAATTCGGTTTAAACGGTGGAAATGGGTCGAAGTTTCATCCTCCTCCTGCTAGCTTCTCTAGCTGACAGCTAGCCTAGCTTGTTGCTGTCTGCAGCACGAGCCCACCACTGACAGCCAGTGACGTAGCGTGAAGACACAAAGTGGAACGCTGATTGGTTAAAGATGCCTGTCAGTCACAGGAGGCAACCTGAAGGTTCCGCCTCATTCTAAATACGACACCAATTTTGGATTTTATTTAATCAAAACATAGCAAATCTTCAAGAGAATAAAAAATGATGTGAAATAAAAGAAGAACACTTAGATATTATTTATTGAAATAAAAATCAATAAAAAAAGAAAATAATGATTTTGTTTCATCTACATATACAGGAGTTAAGCTATACTGCCTATTAAAGATGCATTTCTTCAGTTCCACAGTGTTTTATGAGGTTTTCCTGTTCATTTTAGAGCAGGGGTCATCAACTACATCTGCACAAGGGCCAGATTTAGTCTCAACAGAAACTCTGGGGCCGGACTTTCAAATACACAAAAATTAAAGAAATGTTTTATATTATTTTAGGCATCACCAGTGAGATCTATCCCTATTATCTATAACGCAGTAGGCCACAAGGAGACAGGCCTGACAACAGAATAGGCCGGACCCCTGAAAATCACAAAGAATGGGGTCACCGCAGTTGTCACTTAGCACCAATATTAACCTGTTTTGACACTTTTAACCCATTGTTGATAATTTTTGCCCCCTTTTGCCTCTTAAACACAATTTTTGAAAGATTTTAACCCCTTTTAAACCACTTGTCATGCATGTTTTTCCCCCTTTTTGACACTCTTATCAATTTTTGCCACTTTACTTCTATTTTTGCCACTTTTTAACCCCTTTTCATTACATTTTTTCAACAATTTTTGCAACTTTAAAACCAATTTCCCACTTTTAACCCATTTTGATACTTTTTGTCTCTTTAACACAATTTTTGAAAGATTTTAACCCCATTTAAACCACTTTTGTGCATTTTATCCCCTTTGTGACACTCTTATCAATTTTTGCCACTTTTCTATTTTTTTCGCTTTTTAACCCCTTTTTATTACTTTTATTCAACAATTTTTGCAACTTTTAAACTAATTTTTTTCCCACTTTTAAGCCATCGTTGATACATTTGCCCCTGTTGCCTTTTTTAAACAATTTTGAAAAAGTTTTTAATTCAATTCAAAACACTTTTCCTGCATGTTTTACCTCCTTTGTGACACTTTTTTATCCAAGTTTTGCCACTTTTCAGTTTTTTTGCCACTTTTTAACCCCTTTTCATTACATTTTTTGCAACTTTGAAACCAATTTTTGCCACTTTTAACCCATTGTTGATATTTTTGCCCATTGGTGCCTCTGTAACCCAATTTTTTGAAAGATCTGAACTCCCTTTAAACCACCTTTCCTGCATGTTTTATCCGCTTTGTGCCACTCTTTTATCAATTTTTCCACTTTTTCAATCCCTTTTCATTACTTTCTTGCACTACTGTTTTTTTTATCATCTGTAAACAATTTTTGATACCTTTTGTGCCTTTTTTCCTCTTTTATCTTTTTTTTTTTCCACATTTAACCTCTTTTCACCACTTTATCTGGTCATTTTTGCAGCACTTCTGGCAACCTTAACCCTTTTTAAAATGCTAATTATGACAGTAAATCTGAAAAAAAAAAACAGTTCAAATGAGAAGTCATTCTAAAACTATTTCAATGCTAACTTTTGTGGGATGGATTGACTGACGTGGCCCCCAGGCCCCTAGTTGATGATCAGTGCTTTAGAGTAAATTACACCCAACACAGACTCAAAGTCACCCTCTACTAAAGTAATTATTCTTATATTTTACTGATATGACTTAATTTAATGATTGTATTAATATACATTTCAGTTTTACCACCTGATATTACAAATAAAATGATGTGGTGTATATTTATGTTAACAACTTAGCCTTAGGCATAATTTACATGTATACTTGGTTGATTGAAAAAACAAAAACAAACAAAATGAACATCGTTGGATAGATAGATAGAGGATAGAGAGAGAGGATATTTCTTTAGAAAAGTCCCACAGAATGATCATGTGAACATGCTAATCCTGGACCAGTGCGCCCCCACATGGATGACATAATACATTGCAGAATAACCGAAAGCAAGTATCCCACTGTGATTGAGTCTCTACTGGGATATATGATGAGATTGACTGATTTCTTCCCAGTACTATAACCATTCATTCCTCACATCAGTGATGAATTTTCTTTGATTGAACACTCAATAACTCACGTGCTCTTAGTCTAAGAGGCCTGAAAGTAGAGTAATAAAGAATCAGGACCGATCTCTTTGTGTATAGTAGGTGGCTCTTAAAAGAGCCGTTGTGGTTGTCGGGTAACGGTCCAGTCTAAGCTCTCTCTCCACGGATGCGGCGGGCCAGCTGGATGTCTTTGGGCATGATAGTGACCCTCTTGGCGTGGATGGCGCACAGATTGGTGTCCTCGAAGAGCCCGACCAGGTAAGCCTCTGAGGCCTCCTGCAGAGCCATGACGGCCGAGCTCTGGAAGCGCAGGTCGGTCTTGAAGTCCTGGGCGATCTCTCGGACCAGGCGCTGGAAGGGCAGCTTGCGGATGAGCAGCTCGGTGGACTTCTGGTAGCGCCGGATCTCACGCAGAGCCACGGTGCCGGGCCTGTAACGGTGAGGCTTCTTGACGCCGCCGGTGGCCGGGGCGCTCTTGCGGGCAGCCTTGGTGGCCAGCTGCTTCCTGGGGGCTTTGCCTCCGGTGGATTTACGAGCGGTCTGCTTGGTTCTTGCCATGGTTAGTCTAGAATAGAGGAAGCCGGGCTACAGGCTGGCTTTAAAGACTAGGACGAGCTGTGACGTCAACACGCTGCTTCAGTCCGTTTGACACTTCTGATTGGCTAGCGGCTGTAACTTCACTTTTCATTGGAGGGAATACGTTTAAAAATGTCCGCCAAAATTTCAAATCAACCGCCAACTCTTTCTTTTAAAAATTAATTGGGAAAAAAAATGACCAAAGTTGTTTATCAACCACCATCAAACACCAGAAGAAGAAAAACATTACCAAAATGAGATTATTTAGAAGAAGCAACTCAATCTTGACTTTCTAGCCTTTAAATTACTTGTCATTCTGACATTTTAACATCTGTCCCCTGTAAATCCTCCTCTAGCAACATAATATTACTGACAGACTCAATTCTATGTTAAAGGTACAATGAGTAATACTTGGTAACGTTTTGCAGAAAAAAAAAATCAAAAATGAAGCATAATATCTACAAGTATGTTTAAAACCCAGTTTAATCCCCAGAATATAGAATAGTGATGGGAATTTCCACTCTTTAAATCGATCCGGCTTTTTTGGCTCAGCTCAGCAAGAGTCGGCTCCCAAACAGCTCTTCATTCGGGTACCTGTGGCTTCATTTGACAATGCATGACATATGATCGATATTTGGGCAGGAATTTTACCCCACCTTTGCTCGATTTTTAAAACGGATGAAAATATCGTGAATATTTTTCAAATTTACTGGATCCCCAAAACACCTTGTGGGTCAGAAGAAATATGCTCACTGGTTGGGATGTATGACACACCTGATGTAAAACATGAATGTTACACCATCAAACATGAATCCTTAGTGCATGGTGTGCCTGTGGATCAAAGAGCATTCCTACTAATCAATAAAATAACACACAATCACACACAATCTATTTACACATAACGATAACAATAATAATAGCTATATAAAAATGGCTCTCAAAGAGCAGGCCCTTGTTGTTCAAGTAAAAGAGCCGGCTCTTTGAACCGACTCGTTCACGAACGACCCATCATCCATATATAAAAACCTTGCATTGTTTTAGGGACAAATCTTTGCACACATTTATAGACACAACCTGTCACTGAAAACGCTTTAACAATGCTTTATTGCACACTCACCCCATCATCCTTAATCCTGACCGTATGACTAATTTTAGAAAAGCAGCTCTTGGAAGGTTAAATTCAAATGAAATTATTTCAGTACATACAATAAATACCCAATGCAAAAGCTAATAAGCCTTAATTTTACAGTAACGTTTCATATTTTTTTTTCCCCCTTTAAATCACATTTAATCATGAAAAACTAAAAATAAAACTGCAGAGCTCTGAGCTTCAACTTATCAGCGTTGCTCTAGTTTTGGTACAGCTTTCCCTGAAAATATTATAACAATGTTTTTATTGCACACTCACCCTGTCAACCCTAATCCTTGACTAAATTTATATTCATTTTAAATAACAATAAAATGACCCCACTACACACAACAAATGCCCCTTTATCCATCACAC
Organism: Cheilinus undulatus; assembly: GCF_018320785.1. Taxonomy (NCBI): domain Eukaryota; kingdom Metazoa; phylum Chordata; class Actinopteri; order Labriformes; family Labridae; genus Cheilinus; species Cheilinus undulatus. Next base: position 2,731,977 of record NC_054868.1, read on the forward strand.
TAACCAATGACAACTAGACACCAATATTTTGTGTCATGTTCATTTAAACGATAATTATAAATACAAAAGTTAAAATAAAACTCCAGACTGTGAGCTTCAACTTTCCTGTGTTGAATCTGAAAAAGCCTTTTTTTCTGACTTGTCAAAAATAGTAAAAACTTCTATCTTGATTGCAGTTGTCATTCATTTTAATTTCTCTCACAAAAAGTGTTTTTTTTTTTTTTTTTTTTTTTTCAGGCTTATTTTATTTCACATGGTGTTTTTTGTTTCTTTGCATTTCCCTTTTATAGGATCATGGAATGTTTTTGTTTCCATTATAAATTATTTTAACTTTCCACACAGTGTTTTCGTGTGTCAGTGTTTCTTTTGTTGTTGTTGTTTAGAACTAAATGTTTGTAGGCCTGTTTCATGAAATGTCACACATCACGATTTTGTTTCTGCATTTCACAAAATATTTTGTCTTTAATTAAATGTTTTTGCAGTTGACTCTCTGGGCCTCCGTAGCCATGTTACAGTTTTTTTTTATCCACATGTACAGGAGACAGACGTTAGAGTCGTTCATTTACGGATCTTGGATTGATTTTTTTATGTCACATATATACCACTGAAGATGTAAATGTAGGCATAAATTAAAGAGCAGAACATGGGGGGGGGGGGGGGGGCAGACGTGGACCCGGGCCTCTCAGGGAGGAAGGGCCGAAACGGTGACCCGGACTGTGATTGGTGCCGGCCTGCTCCTGGAGCTCAGCCCCGCCCGGAGGAGACCCCCCGCCTCAATGTTCAGCTGCTCATTGGAGACCACCGAGTTTGAAAAATCCGCCAAATTCCGGCGCCCAGGCGGAGATAAAACCGAGGCTTCGGGTCATTTAGGACCTACATTCTCTGACCGCTACGATCAGTCAACAACCGAATCATGTCTGGACGAGGAAAGACCGGCGGAAAGGCCAGAGCCAAGGCAAAGAGCCGCTCCTCCCGCGCCGGGCTCCAGTTCCCGGTGGGTCGTGTCCACAGGCTGCTCCGCAAAGGAAACTACGCACAGCGCGTCGGAGCCGGAGCCCCCGTCTACCTGGCCGCTGTGCTCGAGTATCTCACCGCTGAGATCCTCGAGCTGGCCGGAAACGCCGCCCGCGACAACAAGAAGACCAGGATCATCCCCCGTCACCTGCAGCTGGCTGTCCGCAACGACGAGGAGCTCAACAAGCTGCTGGGAGGAGTCACCATCGCCCAGGGAGGGGTGCTGCCCAACATCCAGGCTGTCCTGCTGCCCAAGAAGACCGAGAAGGCCGCCAAGAAGTAAAATAACACCGGTACTAACTAACGCAACGGCTCTTTTAAGAGCCACACACCTTCGCCACAAAGAGCATCTCCTGCCGCTCTCAAACATCACAGACCCGCTCAAATCACCAGCAGATAATCCGTCAGACTCGATTTCAAAGACGGTTTTTATTTTGGAAGAAATTAATCGACATTTTTCACTTGGAAATCGGATAAACGTGAATTTTTTTAAAAATTCCATATGTAGTGATATTCATTTGTCCCAATAACTGTGTTTCAGGTTTACTGCCTGCTGGTCACAACATGAAATTTTCAGTCTTGTAGCCAAACTGAAAAAAAGGCTGAGTTTTCTAGTTTTTCCACTTCTACAAAACTAAATCGCACACTGCAGAATAAACTACACCTGAATAAAGATATTTGTGTTTTCAGTATGGGATATAAAATGAGGTTTTTAAGAATTATTCCAGTGGCAACATCTTATACAAAATTCTTACCCTACCCAGCTCATGTAGCTTTAAATAAATCAAAATATCTCTTATATTTGCTGAACTGTTTTGCTCCGCTCAATCTTATTCTGTTTCAATCCTTAATGGTAAAGAAAAAAATTTTTTTTTTTTTTTTTTTTTTTAGCTACGTTTGGATTGAAGAATGAAACTTCCTTGTTATGCTCATTAAGGTCCAGTGGTTGATCACATATAATCTATAATGCCAAAAGTTTTCACTCACCCATCCAAATTATTGAAATCAGGTGTTCCAATCACTTCCATGTCCACAGGTGTATAAAATCAAGCACCTAGGCATGCAGACTGTTTCTACAAACATTAGTGAAAGAATGGGTCACTCTCAGGAGCTCAGTGAATTCCAGCGTGGTGCTGTGATAGGATGCCACCTGTGCAACAGGTCCAGTCATGAAATGTCCTCATTCCTAAATATTCCACAGTCAACTGTCAGTGGTATTATAACAAAGTGGAAGTGATTGGGAATGACAGCGACTCAGCCACCAAGTGGTAGGCCATGTAAAATGACGGAGTGGGGTCAGTGGATGCTGAGGTCATAGTGCGCAGAGGTCGGCAACTTTCTGCAGAGTCAATGGCTACAGACCTCCAACCTTCATGTGGCCTTCAGATTAGCTCAAGAACAGTGGTAGAGAGCTTCATGAATGGGTTTCCATGGCCGAGCAGCTGCGTCCAAGCCATGCATCACCAAGTGCAATGCAGAGCGTCAGATGCAGTGGTATAAAGCTCACCACCACTGGACTCTAGAGCAGTGGAGTCATGTTCTCTGGAGTGACCAATCGTGCTTCTCCATCTGGCAATCTGATGGACGAGTCTGGGTTTGGTGGTTGCCAGGAGAACAGTACTGGTCTGACTGCATTGTGTCAAGTGTAAAGTTTGGTGGAGGGGGGATTATGGCGTGGGCTTGTTTTTCAGGAGCTGGGCTTGGTCCCTTAGTTCCAGTCAAAGGAACTCTGAATGCTTCAGCATACCAAGAGATTTTGGACAATTCCATGCTCCCAACTTTGTGGGAACAGTTTGGGGATGGCCCCTTCCTGTTCCAACATGACTGTGCACCAGTGCACAAAGCAAGGTCCATAAAGACATGGATGAGAGAGTTTGGTGTGGATCAACTTGACTGGTCTGCACAGAGTCCTGACCTCAACCCCATAGAACACCTTTGGGATGAATTAGAGCGGAGACTGAGAGCCAGGCCTTCTCATCCAACATCAGTGTGTGACCTCACAAATGTGCCCATAAACACACTCCTAAACCTTGTGGAAAGCCTTCCCAGAAGAGTTGAAGCTGTTCTAGCTGCAAAGGGTGGACCAACGTCATAATAAACCCAATGGATTAAGAATGGGATTTCACCTAAGTTCCTATGTGAGTCAAGGCAGGTGAGCCAATACTTTTGGCAATATAGTGTATCTTCCTGCATTTATCCATCAGGGAGCTGATCAGCAACAACCAACCTGAAAGATTTAACACTATTAAGAAAACATCCGAGGCTTAAGGCTCTTTATGTCCACCTAACCTATGGTTAAAACCTATAGCTTGAAGGTTAATAGGGGAAAAATAGAGATGAAAAATAATTTCATTTTCCAAAAATGCCCCTATAAGGAGGACCTCAGGCCCTGAAACAGGGGTGTCAGACTCAATCACAGAAGGGGCTGGAATCTGAACTAAGATCTAACCCAGTGATACTCAACGTGTGGTTCTTTTGTGACGCTTTGTGGCTCTTTTGTGTCTTTTTTTTTTTTTTTATATTATTCCCCCAGAAACCTTGAAAAAGGTCAACTTTAACCTCAGAAACTATCTATTGCAAGTTACATTTATCAGTTTGTTTCCCACTCTTGTACAGTTGGCTTTAATTTTCAACTTTTATTTTTTGTCTGTATATTTCCATTGTCTTTATTTTTTCTTTTTCCTTTCTTGCCACTTTCAATCAATTTTTACTGCTTTTAAAGCCCAAGCTTGCCACTTCTTTTTGCACTGTTTCACCAGTTTTTGCCTATTTTATCTTGTTTTTTTCTATTTTTCCCCTGTATTGCCATTTTTGCATCTTCTTGCCCATTTCAGCTGCCTGTTTTCATTGAATGCCACTTTTTCCCCATTTTTGCCCTGTTGCCCAGACCTTGTACAGTAGATCCTCCCAGGAATGTCATAGAGCAAACAAAAGTTATGAAATTCAAATTTAAATGTGTAACGGGGCAGACCCTGATCATACATGTGAAATATGAAGCAAATTAGATGTTTCATTGTAGCATGAGGCCAACTTCCTGTGTCATGTGGCAAGATATTGAAATAGTCACAATTGGCAGAAAGGCATCCTTTAATGAGACATGTCAGTGTGGTGAACAAGTACTGAGGCCTTTTATCAAAATCTGAACTTGAGAATTTCAAACAGTAACAGGTAAAGAAATGGTTTGGTCGTGTCACTTCCTGTTGCTGGTACGTGGCACTATAGCAAAAACAATGGAGGTAACCTTTCAATGTGTAGAGGGCAGACCTTGATCATACTTGTGAAATTCAATGCAAATCAAATGTTTCATGCTAGAGTTATTGTGGTTTCCTGTCAAACGGCGTGAGAACAAATCTTTACTGTTGCCACTGAGGTGTCCTTTAATTAAACATGGGATTATTGAGGAAAATTAACACAACTGAGCTCTTTCCTTCCAAATTTGAGCTTGGCATGCTCAACAGTGAAGAAATGACTGAACAGACTGGCTTCCTGTTGCCATAAGGGGGCACTGCAGTAACATATTTACATGTATTCCCAGTCTGGGACTGTAGTCTTGCATGGGAATTTTTAAGAACATAGGATCATATGCTGAACAGTACACGATTTTTGTCCCCAGTTGTGGCCCCGCCCATTGGCAGAGGTCAGTGTAGGGCACAATGTCAGATGGTCATGCAGTCCAGAAGTAGTATCAAAAATCAGGAGTCAATCAGATCAGTACCCTAGGAGGTTATAGTTCAGATTCAAACCCTCTTGATCAGTGACACTCAACATTTTTGAACTGTAGAAGTAAAAATGGTGGAGCTCCTGTTTGGATTTTGGCATGGGTCTGACAGGCTTTTTATATGTGTAGTCCCAATGGATATGCCCACCAATCTTCATAATCCTGGGTTAAACCTGCTGCAAGGGAGATTTATGGCTACATTGGAGGGGGGCACCATCTAGCCATACGACCACACCATGTTATAACTCAATGGATTAGGAATGGGATGTCACTGAAGTTCATATGCGAGTCAAGGCAGGTGAGGGAATACTTTTGGCAACATAGTGTATTCAAAGCCATGTTTCCATCAGGGGGGTCAAGTTTGATTCAGTACAGTTTAGTATGGTTTGGTACGCTAAACCCCCAAATAGTTGGCGTTTCCACAGACACACTTGCCCTCACTTGGTGGGTGGGCTGTAAAGGCGATAAATGTGAAGTCACAGTCAGCGCAAGTCTGCAGGTCCAACCACAGAGTTGTAGACGATAAAGTAAACTGCTTGAAAATCAGTTGAGAAATGAGCAAGTTATGGTTAATTTTCAATGTACATGCATTGCCTTTAATGAGAACGTCGCCCCCGCCAAGATGGCCGCCATGTAGGCACGTCGCTTAGCAGGCTGCTACAGCGTGCTGACGTATCCAGTCTTCTATATATATCTATGAGTACTGTGATGATTGAGAGGGTTTAGATTTGACCGCTAGGCGGCAATGCTGGTTCATGTTGAGCATTGTAAGACATGTTGACAATAAGGCAAAAAAAAAAAAAACAAGAAGAAGTAATGCAATGTGTAACCCATGGAGAGAATAAACAAAAAGCCTGCATGAAGAAACAAAAAGACTAAGCCATTCTTTGCACACCAACCAAACAAAACAAGTAAAACCCCCTATTGTTGTGTGCAGCTCCACCTTTTTGGTATGGAGAGGTAAGATTGGTACAGTAAAATACCAAATAATAGCCGTTTATTTGTTTCAATCAATGACAAAAGAATTGCACCTGTTGAACTCTACGTGGCTTATTGATACCAGGGAGGCAGCTACAGAATACAGTTTACATGTGATCAACCTCTGGACCTTAATGAGCATAACAAGGAAGTTTCACTCTTCAATCCAAACGTAGCTAAAAAAAAAAAAAAAAAAAAAAAAAGTTTCTTTTCTTTACCATTAAGGATTGAAACAGAATTGTCTAAATTTGACAGTTTCAGCATTGTTGTGAATAAATTTACATACTGTCTATTTATAAATGAATTGTTCCATTTACAAACTTTTCCAGCAAATTCCTTGCCCACCTGTGAAATACAATTTTAGGAGTAAACAGACATTTTTTTAGGAGGCAGCCACAGAATAAGATTGAGTGGAGCAAAACAGTTCAGCAAATATAAGAGATATTTTGATTTATTTAAAGCTACATGAGCTGGGTAGGGTAAGAATTTTGTATAAGATGTTGCCACTGGAATAATTCTTAAAAACCTCATTTTATATCCCATACTGAAAACACAAATATCTTTATTCAGGTGTAGTTTATTCTGCAGTGTGCGATTTAGTTTTGTAGAAGTGGAAAAACTAGAAAACTCAGCCTTTTTTTCAGTTTGGCTACAAGACTGAAAATTTCATGTTGTGACCAGCAGGCAGTAAACCTGAAACACAGTTATTGGGACAAATGAATATCACTACATATGGAATTTTTAAAAAAATTCACGTTTATCCGATTTCCAAGTGAAAAATGTCGATTAATTTCTTCCAAAATAAAAACCGTCTTTGAAATCGAGTCTGACGGATTATCTGCTGGTGATTTGAGCGGGTCTGTGATGTTTGAGAGCGGCAGGAGATGCTCTTTGTGGCGAAGGTGTGTGGCTCTTAAAAGAGCCGTTGCGTTAGTTAGTACCGGTGTTATTTTACTTCTTGGCGGCCTTCTCGGTCTTCTTGGGCAGCAGGACAGCCTGGATGTTGGGCAGCACCCCTCCCTGGGCGATGGTGACTCCTCCCAGCAGCTTGTTGAGCTCCTCGTCGTTGCGGACAGCCAGCTGCAGGTGACGGGGGATGATCCTGGTCTTCTTGTTGTCGCGGGCGGCGTTTCCGGCCAGCTCGAGGATCTCAGCGGTGAGATACTCGAGCACAGCGGCCAGGTAGACGGGGGCTCCGGCTCCGACGCGCTGTGCGTAGTTTCCTTTGCGGAGCAGCCTGTGGACACGACCCACCGGGAACTGGAGCCCGGCGCGGGAGGAGCGGCTCTTTGCCTTGGCTCTGGCCTTTCCGCCGGTCTTTCCTCGTCCAGACATGATTCGGTTGTTGACTGATCGTAGCGGTCAGAGAATGTAGGTCCTAAATGACCCGAAGCCTCGGTTTTATCTCCGCCTGGGCGCCGGAATTTGGCGGATTTTTCAAACTCGGTGGTCTCCAATGAGCAGCTGAACATTGAGGCGGGGGGTCTCCTCCGGGCGGGGCTGAGCTCCAGGAGCAGGCCGGCACCAATCACAGTCCGGGTCACCGTTTCGGCCCTTCCTCCCTGAGAGGCCCGGGTCCACGTCTGCCCCCCCCCCATGTTCTGCTCTTTAATTTATGCCTACATTTACATCTTCAGTGGTATATATGTGACATAAAAAAATCAATCCAAGATCCGTAAATGAACGACTCTAACGTCTGTCTCCTGTACATGTGGATAAAAAAAAACTGTAACATGGCTACGGAGGCCCAGAGAGTCAACTGCAAAAACATTTAATTAAAGACAAAATATTTTGTGAAATGCAGAAACAAAATCGTGATGTGTGACATTTCATGAAACAGGCCTACAAACATTTAGTTCTAAACAACAACAACAAAAGAAACACTGACACACGAAAACACTGTGTGGAAAGTTAAAATAATTTATAATGGAAACAAAAACATTCCATGATCCTATAAAAGGGAAATGCAAAGAAACAAAAAACACCATATGAAATAAAATAAGCCTGGGAAAAAAAAAAAAAAAAAAAACACTTTTTGTGAGAGAAATTAAAATGAATGACAACTGCAATCAAGATAGAAGTTTTTACTATTTTTGACAAGTCAAATAAAAAGGCTTTTTCAGTTTCAACACAGGAAAGATGAAGCTCACAGTCTGGAGTTTTATTTTAACTTTTGTATTTATAATTATCGTTTAAATGAACATGACACAAAATATTGGTGTCTAATTGTCATTGGTTAGTGTGATGGATAAAGGGGCATTTGTTGTGTGTAGTGGGGTCATTTTATTGTTATTTAAAATGAATATAAATTTAGTCAAGGATTAGGGTTGACAGGGTGAGTGTGCAATAAAAACATTGTTATAATATTTTCAGGGAAAGCTGTACCAAAACTAGAGCAACGCTGATAAGTTGAAGCTCAGAGCTCTGCAGTTTTATTTTTAGTTTTTCATGATTAAATGTGATTTAAAGGGGGAAAAAAAAATATGAAACGTTACTGTAAAATTAAGGCTTATTAGCTTTTGCATTGGGTATTTATTGTATGTACTGAAATAATTTCATTTGAATTTAACCTTCCAAGAGCTGCTTTTCTAAAATTAGTCATACAGTCAGGATTAAGGATGATGGGGTGAGTGTGTAATAAAGCATTGTTAAAGCGTTTTCAGTGACAGGTTGTGTCTATAAATGTGTGCAAAGATTTGTTCCTACAACAATGCAAGGTTTTTATATATATATATATATATATATATATATGATGGGTTGTTCGTGGATGAGTCGGTTCAAAGAGCCGGCTCTTTTACTTGAACAACAAGGGCCTGCTCTTTGAGAGCCATTTTTATATAGCTATTATTATTGTTATCGTTATGTGTAAATAGATTGTGTGTGATTGTGTGTTATTTTATTGATTAGTAGGAATGCTCTTTGATCCACAGGCACACCATGCACTAAGGATTCATGTTTGATGGTGTAACATTCATGTTTTACGTCAGGTGTGTCATACATCCCAACCAGTGAGCATATTTCTTCTGACCCACAAGGTGTTTTGGGGATCCAGTAAATTTGAAAAATATTCACGATATTTTCATCCGTTTTAAAAATCGAGCAAAGGTGGGGTAAAATTCCTGCCCAAATATCGATCATATGTCATGCATTGTCAAATGAAGCCACAGGTACCCGAATGAAGAGCTGTTTGGGAGCCGACTCTTGCTGAGCTGAGCCAAAAGAGCCGGATCGATTTAAAGAGTGGAAATTCCCATCACTATTCTATATTCTGGTGATTAAACTGGGTTTTAAACATACTTGTAGATATTATGCTTCATTTTTGATTTTTTTTTTTCTGCAAAACGTTACCAAGTATTACTCATTGTACCTTTAACATAGAATTGAGTCTGTCAGTAATATTATGTTGCTAGAGGAGGATTTACAGGGGACAGATGTTAAAATGTCAGAATGACAAGTAATTTAAAGGCTAGAAAGTCAAGATTGAGTTGCTTCTTCTAAATAATCTCATTTTGGTAATGTTTTTCTTCTTCTGGTGTTTGATGGTGGTTGATAAACAACTTTGGGCATTTTTTTTCCCAATTAATTTTTAAAAGAAAGAGTTGGCGGTTGATTTGAAATTTTGGCGGACATTTTTAAACGTATTCCCTCCAATGAAAAGTGAAGTTACAGCCGCTAGCCAATCAGAAGTGTCAAACGGACTGAAGCAGCGTGTTGACGTCACAGCTCGTCCTAGTCTTTAAAGCCAGCCTGTAGCCCGGCTTCCTCTATTCTAGACTAACCATGGCAAGAACCAAGCAGACCGCTCGTAAGTCCACCGGAGGCAAAGCCCCCAGGAAGCAGCTGGCCACCAAGGCTGCCCGCAAGAGCGCCCCGGCCACCGGCGGCGTCAAGAAGCCTCACCGTTACAGGCCCGGCACCGTGGCTCTGCGTGAGATCCGGCGCTACCAGAAGTCCACCGAGCTGCTCATCCGCAAGCTGCCCTTCCAGCGCCTGGTCCGAGAGATCGCCCAGGACTTCAAGACCGACCTGCGCTTCCAGAGCTCGGCCGTCATGGCTCTGCAGGAGGCCTCAGAGGCTTACCTGGTCGGGCTCTTCGAGGACACCAACCTGTGCGCCATCCACGCCAAGAGGGTCACCATCATGCCCAAAGACATCCAGCTGGCCCGCCGCATCCGTGGAGAGAGAGCTTAGACTGGACCGTTACCCGACAACCACAACGGCTCTTTTAAGAGCCACCTACTATACACAAAGAGATCGGTCCTGATTCTTTATTACTCTACTTTCAGGCCACTTAGACTAAGAGCACGTGAGTTATTGAGTGTTCAATCAAAGAAAATTCATCACTGATGTGAGGAATGAATGGTTATAGTACTGGGAAGAAATCAGTCAATCTCATCATATATCCCTGTAGAGACTCAATCACAGTGGGATACTTGCTTGCTAGTCAAATAAGAGTACTTTACACAGTTACACTGGTTGCCAATTATATGCTTCTAATCTTGAGTCCTCGCTCTCTGAATAATTCATAGTGACTGGCCTATTTATCTATTTAGTGTTTGAGGGGGGATCAGTTGCCATTCTACATCAGAACCAAACATTGCCCCACTTTGAGTGAGAATACGGCTGCAGACGGTAATTGACCTTGATGTTAGACCTGATATTCAATATGTGGCTCTTTTGTGATGATTTGCAGCTATTTTATGTCTTAAGTTGAAATATTGATCCCCCTAAAAACCAGAAACTTTTTTTTTGCCGTTTTTTTCACCATTTTCCCCACTTCTTACACATTTAAGCTACCTTTTCCATGAAACACCACCCTTTCCCTACTTTTTTTTAACCTATATAGATTCTTGTTGCAAATACCATATTTTTGCCACTTGTATCCAATTTTTGCCCCCTTTCACCTTTTTTCCCCCCAATTGGCACCCATTCAAGCTACCTTTTGCCATTAAAAAACACTTTTTTTCTTAGTTTTGCCCATTTAAGACACTTCTTGTTGCCACTTTTAACCCATTTTGCACTTTATCACCATTTTTCGCGCCATTTCCCCCCCGTTTAAGCTACCTGTTGGCATTAAATACCACTTGCTTCCTCTTTTTGCCACCTCTTTTGCAACTATATCCCAATTTTACCCCACTTCTCACCACTTTCAGCTACCCTTTGCTACAAATACCACCTGTTTCCTATTTTTTTTGCCCAGTTTTGCCACTCTTGACTGCTTTTAGTCACTTTTCACTCTTTTATTTGCCATATTTGGACCATTTAGTGTCACCTAATTCATTTTTTTGTCACTTCTCACCCATTTTTTTTGTTGCTTTCTGATCCCTTTTTCACTTTTCCTCCTCGTTCTTACCCCTTTTCATCCATTTTTTGTTGCTTTTTGACCATTTTTGCCACCTTCAACTTATTGTCATTGCTACTTCAAGCTGTTTTTGCTTCATGGTTTAAATTGTGGCTCTTGCAAAAGTATTTTTCTGTTTTGGTTTTTAACTGTCCATCATGGACAGAGGCCGGCTGTCTTTCATCAACAGGAGCTCGTTCATGCGCCTCAGCTTGTCAGAGCCAAAAGTACCCTATGTTTATAATAATTTATGTAAACTCAACTTAGGCTGAAGATTTAAGTTTTATTCCAATTAAGAGCACACATTCTGTCATCAAGCTGTAAACTTTCCAATACAATTTCTGAGATTTATTACAATAAACTTGACCACTTTTGTGATTTATCATTAACTCAATTTGGTATCAATGTTAATCAGCGTTAACTCTGAACTCAAGAGTCCAGCCAACGTTTTAACCCCCCAGTTCCAAGAAAAACGGCTTATATTGTTAGTGTGTGAATGAGCCGGTACAAAAGAGACAAACCAAATGATCTGGATCACCGAAAAGAACTGAAAACCTGCATTACTAAATAAGAGTTATTGTCTCGTCTATGATTAGACACATAATTCTTATTTTACATGTCAAAATATAGGTGAAAGAATTTTCCGAATTCTATTTAAAGAAAGAAAACAGGATTATTGAATATTTAAGTATAATTTTGGTTCTAGAATCTGAATTCGGATCTTGGACGGTAGTTTGGCCAAGTTTCCTCTGAACAAAGTAGTGATTTTCAGTAGAGCACAGTAGACAGCCATGAAGTCATCGAGTAGCCCTGCAGGATGACTCAGCTTTAAGCCCTCCAGGTTCAGCCAATTCTGAGCGAGCAACGGCACACTCACATTTACATCAAACCTGACGATATAATGTTGGCTGAGTTACAGTGGGTAGTCGTCTTCTAGACTTCCTATCAAAGTCATCATGCCTGACGCACCAAAAGCAGCAAGGAAAGGCTCCAAGAAAGCCGTCTCTAAGGCCAACAAGGCCGGCAGGAAAAAGAGGACCAAGAGGAAGGAGAGCTACGCCATCTACGTCTACAAGGTCCTCAAGCAGGTCCACCCAGACACCGGGATCTCCTCTAAAGCAATGGGCATCATGAACTCTTTCGTCAGTGATATCTTTGAACGCATCGCTGGAGAGGCCTCCCGTCTGGCTCACTACAATAAGCGCTCCACCATCACCTCCAGGGAGATCCAGACCGCCGTCCGCCTGCTGCTGCCCGGAGAGCTGGCCAAGCACGCCGTGTCAGAGGGAACCAAGGCCGTCACCAAGTACACCAGCTCCAAGTAAAGTTTTACTTAAGAGAATAACACAACGGTCCTTTTAAGGACCAAACAAATGTTACAGAGAGTTTTCAGTCCTTAATCTAACTAGGTTACGTATTGATTATATAACAAATTATCTTTTTATCCATACTTGAGGTTACAAATTCTAACGTTATTATAAGAGCTTGAGTAACAACAAGTCACAATTTTCAGACCAGTAATGACATCCCACTACTATGGAGTGTTGTGTACATGTAAGGAACTATTTTAGATAAAAACGAATTACAAGAAACCAAAGACATTACAGTGCAGTTCAGACTGTACCTCAAGTATTACTATTTGTTAAATTTAGCTTCCTCTGTACAGCAGAAAACCCAAACATCCAACCAAAAGGTAATCCACAAGTCCTCATTTTTACCACACAAATGTGTCCTAAGGCATGAGATGAAAAACTACTACAATTTCACAATATGTATTTGATGTACAGATATGTGAGGCACATGCTAAGTCGCATTCATATGTGCCTCCAGTTACAAGGCTTCTTCATGATATTATATGAGGAGCTTTTTTTTAATTTGCATATTTTATGTTTACTTAGCATATGGGTACAAATACGTATTATAAATTTAATATGTATGTCCTTACATGTCTGTATAAACCAAATGGCATACACTGTAAGATGTCTATCTTGATTAATTCTGTGAGGATAATGTTTTAATGGATGCATCTTCATACCTGAACTGGTTGATGCAGCACAACATTGGGTTCTTAGATTATGAAAGTCTACTGCATGATCGTGAAGACTTGAATTGAGCCAACATTGTCTGGGTGCTCTACTTGATTTTTTTTTTTTAATTCACTAGCACAATAGCCAATCTTGTCCCATGAAACTTGTTTTAATTTTATTTTCTACCCCTATCTCTGTCTCTCTTATTACTGTCATAAAATCTTCAGTTTTTCATTTAAATGATCAACACTGTACTGTACAAATGTTTATACAAGCCTGGCCTACGTCTTCTTTCTGAAAGACGGCAGCACTCCAGGAATTTGTTAACAACTTTAATGAAGTCCAAAGATTAAACCATGTTACATCTGTTTGTGCATGTATGTGTGGTTTTCTGTAATAGATACAAAGAAAGACAAATATATCAATAAAGTTCAAACTCAAATTTCACAGCATTTGCACATATTATAAACACTACCCCAGAGCGTCCAGCAGAGGTCTCCCTTCTACACAAATGGCTCCTGGTTAGCCTACTTAGCTTGCTAAAGGGGTTATACACAATGAAGAACAGCGTGGCAGGTCTCCCAGCTGTGGCTATGTATATAAAATTAATATTCAAGTTGGTATGAAGCTATAGGAGGTATGAACTACTGAAATACAACGTCTGGAAGAACTTATGACACACAGAACACTTACAAAGTCATGAAAAAGTCTGACGATGCATGAACAGATGATGGGGCTCCGTCTGTGGTTTGTGGAGTGCGCATGCTCTTTGATGTCAGCCCCTTGGGGTGCGCTTGTGTAAGTATACCTTGACAGCCCTTTATTAGGTGCAAGCAGGGAAATTCAATGATACCCAACTGCAGCTGCGGCAACAGTACAAACCACGCCCCCTACAAAACACGCCCACTTGGGCTATTAGGGTAGCTTTAGGTTAGGTTTAGCATTTTAATTCCACCTGTTAGGGTTAGAATTAATTTATTGTATGGATCGATGGGGGGTGTTTTGTACGGAGCGTGGTTTGTAGCGGCTGTGGCTGCAGCTAGACCCTTCTCGGGAAATTTGCACAACATATATGTGTGTGTGTGTGTGTGTGTGTGTGTGTATATGTGTATCTAGGTGTACATATAAATATTTCCACCACACCCAATCTGTAATTTATCCAACCTGTCCATAAGTGTTTGTAAATATAATTTTATATTAGTTAGTTGACATATTTATATTTTTATATTAATATTATTATTATATTTCTGTATTTATTAGTGCTCTTGTAACTACTTTATTTATGCTCTATTTCTATTGTGTTTCTGTCACCAGTGGCCTGCTTTGTCTAAGATACTTTTTGTTGCTGTAAATTGGAATTTGAAAAGTACAGTGATTATTTACTTTTGGTTAAATAGAGGTTAAGGATAATGCATTCAAATATATTTATGAGCAGCAATAAATCAATCAACTCACAACTCCTCTGCTCCTCTGCAGTCAGATGTCTTATTCTCATACTAGGAGTTTAAATTACCTCCTGACCATGGTAGGTCGAGTAAATCAGTGATAAACGCCAGATAATGATTAAGCTCCAGTCAAGGTGTCTAATAGAGAGGTGCAGGAATGAGTCCTAAAATGTGGAAGTGAGGTAGCATTTAGCACTTCCGGTTCCCTCATCTGAAAATCTAAGGGATTTTTGAGTCAGTTTTCCATGAAATGCCTGAAATAGGGTCTGTGGTGAACACAAACTCAAGAGAGATTAATGTTTTATCCTACAACATAAAATACATCTGAAACGTGCCCCACCTTTGAACTGTGTATCTTTTCACGTCTTGACTGGAAGAATATACGTCATAAAAATATTATTACATAAAAATTCAACAGTTTTATCCTTTATAAAGATTCCAAATTTGATCATATGGTAATCAAAACCAGGTATTATGTATTTTGTGTTTAGCCATTCATGAATTCTGTTCCAAAAAAATCTTGACAGCATTACAATCATAAAACAGACGTTCCTGTGTTTCAATATCGACATGACAAAACATACATTCATTATTATCCACATTAAACCGTCTTCTTAAGAATTTATTACATGGATAGAGACCATTAAGTAGTCTTTAAGTCTTTAAGTGAACTTCTTTCATCTTTGGCAACAATGGAAAAGAGAAATATCTAGTTCTTAGTTTGACCAAATCTAATTCTGAGAATACCTGAAAAGCGACATTTCTTTTCATTGGAAGAGGAAATGATTCCTTTGTGATAAGACATCTCAAAATTTTGTTATTACAATTACAGTCTAGGAAATCATACTCCTCAATAGTAAGACTGTCAAGTACAGGTGTTACAGAGGAATATTTCAGTTTCTCTAATCAGATTAATCAGGGCTACAGGAA
This sequence comes from Cheilinus undulatus, assembly GCF_018320785.1. Lineage (NCBI taxonomy): Eukaryota > Metazoa > Chordata > Actinopteri > Labriformes > Labridae > Cheilinus > Cheilinus undulatus. The sequence continues at coordinate 2,747,430 of NC_054868.1, forward strand.
CAGCTTTGATTACAATTGAATACTGTTTGCATGAACAGTTTATATTGAATTTGAGTTTAAAATCAGCATGACTTAACATATATCCATCTTTATCCATTAAATGTATTACAGCCCAAACACCTTTTTCCATCCAATCTTTATAAATAAAGATTTTCTTTTATGCAAGATATACCTGTTGTTCCAGATAATGGCTTTATGTGGGCTGAAATTATGCTTGTAAAGTATTTTCCAATACCGTAATACCTGTATATGAAAGCCTGATAACTGAAAAGGTCATTTTAAGGGGTCAAAATCACATCTTAATAGAAATTTAACTCCAACAACCTTTTCAAAAACACATGAATGTAAAGTAAACCATGCACTTTGCTTATAATTCATAAAAGTCTGCAACCGAAGCGTGGCAACTGAGCCTGCCGTTCTGTTGTATCCGTGGGTGATGAGGTTAAATTCAGTTGACAGTGTTGAAGTTTAATAAGCTTTTTACTTTCGTCAGTTAGATTAATGAACCAGATATGATGCTTATATTATCAACTTATGAAGATTATCTATATGAACAAAACCTGTAAGTTTCAAAAATGTTTACTGGACACAGAGCTTATTTTTAGCAATAATCCAAAAACCCATTGAAAAATCCCAAAGGCTCAACGCCGAGGGAACCCACGTGACACGAACTTCCGGGTTTGCCTACAGAATCACATAGGATACGTGGACGCTGCATTGGCCAGTGGGCCTTATGTCAACGCCGGTGCCATTTTGCCAGAGGCATTCCTGGGCAAGATGCCTCACAAGATGGGCAAGATCGCATGGAAGAACATTTCATGGGTACGTTTAACAGTTTTTTCATCGTATTAGGCTAGAAAAACAACACGTTCAGAGACAATTTCCCTCACATTATTGTTAAGTGGATTAATATCCATGGTTAGGCTAGCTTTTTAACAACGTTTTTCCTAATGGTTATTTTGTTTCCAGGAGAGAAGGATGACTCGATCACTGTCAGTAAAATAAGATTTGTTGTAAAACGTATCATAAAGAAAGAAGAAAGAATCCAGATAAACAATGCAACTGTATAGATACAGATTATTATATATATATATAACAGTATAGAAACCATGGCATGTGAATGTAATATAATGAATATAATAATTTACTAAGATACTATGAGCATGTATGTATCATTTAAGTTCTACAAAATAAGAAACACAGATGCACCTCCAGTTGCAGTATATTAATGCTTGAATTATCTACATTTTTGGCCCTCTGAGTCATTTTGAATCATTCAATTAACAAAAAATATACTAGTAAACCACTTCATATACAAACGTCTCATTACCATCACTTAAATGTAAACTAGTGTGTTTTTTAATCAGAAAACCCTTCACCCCTCATTACTTGCATTTGTTCATTGAACGGCCTTGCCTCTGGCAATATGGCGGACACGTTGACGTATAGCGGCAGCGGGCAAACACAATCAATGAGGCGTCTACGTATGATTGTCTATGGAGGGAACACGTGCGACGCTAACTTCGGGGTTTGCCTACAAAATTACGTCACGACTGCACCACTTTATCAATTTATTTACTATTATTATTATTTATTGATACGTGCCCACCATACAAATATTCACATTACAACATGCACCCGTGTTTATACAGTATATAGATTATATACAAATGTACATATATACATAAAAACACTTGGGGTACCTTGAAATTAAATAAACATATTAAAGGATTCAAAGATGTCCAGAGTTTTCATTGCTCTTTTGTCTTTTACTCCATGTAAGCAGGTCATATAATAAAATTTACCTTTATAAATTATATTTTTGGTGGCTTTTGACTCCACTGGCACTTATGAATATAGTATTTACCATACAATATAAATAAGTTTAAAATGTAACTGCACTACTTTATTGGTGCGACTGTAGCTCAGTAGTGACGTCACTCCCTCCGCTCATTGGCCAATAAGCTGCTGAGTCCGTGTGTCTCTGCTGAGCGCTTTACAGCTCAGATCAGGAAGTAAAACCCGCTGAGATTAGGGCGACAGTTGGTCTGATACTCGCGAGTTTCATTATTGGGTCATACTTACAAATAAAATAACAGTCTAGAAGATGAATCATGACGCACTTATTTTATGGATATATTTATAGGCTGAATTCAGAACGATAGAATTATGTCAAAAATTCAGATATCAAAACATCAGTGATGGCAAATCCAAATTTCTTAGTAGTGACGTGATTCACATTGAGGCCACTGGCTTGCAGCGTAAGATCCTATAATAGAGGGATGCTCAATGAGCAGCTGTGTGTGTCTCTGAGCGCTTTTTAGCGGTCAGACCAAACCTGCCACCGTGAGGACTGAAGTGGGTCAGACCCTCAGAGAGTGAAGTGCAGCGTTTTTTCATATGAGAGAGTAAAGCAAGAGACTTCCTGTAAGCAATGAACACAGCCCCGCTAGGCCAAGTTCCAAATGTAGTTAAATTCAACTGCTACTATACTAAAAAACATGAGAAATGTAACTTTTGACTGACAGTGAGGCTTATTGCCTTGACACATGGACGGTATGGGAGGAATGCTCTTAATAGTTGTGTGTGGCTCTTAAAAGAGCCTTTGGTTGATTAAAGAGATGGGGTTGCTCACTTCTTCTTGGGTGCTACCTTCTTGGCTTTGGGCGCCTTCTTTGCTGCCTTATTGGTTCCCTTCTTGGAGCCCTTCTTGGCTGCTGCTACCGTGCTCGCTCTTCCAAGTTTCTTCTCGGACTTCTTTGTAACTTTTTTGGCGACTACTGGTTTCTTGCCTGCTGCTTTCTTGGTTTGCTTCTTAGCAGGCTTCTTAGCGGCGGGTTTCTTGGCTTCAGCGGGCTTCCTCGCTTTTGCAGTTTTCTTAACCTCCTTCTTTGCCGGCTTCTTCTTCTCTGCAGCCTTCTTGGGGATCTTAAAGGATCCGGATGCGCCAGTCCCCTTGACCTGAACCAGAGCTTCCTTCGCCACTAAAGCTTTGATGGATACCTTAATCCTAGCCTTGTTCTTCTCCACATCGTAGCCCCCGGCAGCCAGCCCCTTCTTTAGGGCGGCCAGAGACACACCATTCCGATCCTTGGACGCGGCTACGATCTTGAGGATGAGCTCGCTGACGCTGGTCCCGGTTCTCTGTGCGGGCTTCTTCTTGCCTGGTTTGGCGGGTTTGGTCGCCTTGGCCGGTGCTGCCGCTGCTGGAGCTTCTTCTGCCATGGTTTGTGATCGCTGTGTTTCCTACTCTACAGTCTAACTACAGTTGTGACATCCTGAGCAGGAGGCTGGTCTTAAAGCCGCGATGAGAACCGTAGAGAGTCAACCCTGCTCGCGTCTCCCCTGTGCTCTGACAGCAGCCCATCTTGTGTTTTCTCGTCTCTTCTAAAAGTCTTCAAACTAAATGTTGGGGCGGCTGTGAAGGCTGTCAGTGATGGGAGCAGGTAGCGGACTAGTCAGTCTTCATTGTGGACTCTTGTTTAGCTCTGAAGCTCTCTTTGTTCTGTTCACACCGACTCCTAAAGTCACTGATTCATCCTCATGTTAACGCTGCTGAAGGTTCCCCCTCCTCATTTCGCTCCTGAAATGATCTAAAAACCACCAAAGCTGAGTGGAAACCAGTTCAGCTGCTGGTCCACTGTCTTATTGAAGGACACCAAAGTGAATCAGACTTCTGCTTATCTCGGGTTTGTAATAAAATCCGGATTTTTAGAGGGCAGCAAACACAGTGATGGTGGGCGAGGCCAGGCTTCAGAGCAGAGCTGCTGGCTGTGATTATTGGAGATTCTCTGAAAGTGAAAACCTCCCAAACCAAGCCAGAAGTAACCAGAATAAGACACAGAAGTTTAGTTATTATGTGGAAAAACCTGATGAGGAAAGACTAGACAGGGTTTAGACTCAAAGAACAGATCCTGAATAGGATCAGGATCAGGGTTCTCACTCGTTTTACAGTAAGTATGTTTTTACACATTTTAATCTTTGACATTTCAGTTTGGTACTAATGTGTAAACCTACATATTTTATGAACTTCATAAATATTCTGTATATTACTCCAAATATGTTCTGATTGAAATGTTTATAATCCTTCTAAACATCCAAAAACAGCAACACAAAAGTCATGATTATTAAAACAACAGTGGAACATTCAGACGTTAAAAAATGAGGATTTATTTGTTGCATGGAAAAAAAAAGAAAAAGATTAAAAGGAGGATTAGGGCCCCTGGAAAAAGGGACTACGTTTTTATTTCAAATTCTGGGAAATAAATCAGAATTCTGAAATTAATCTAATAATTCTAACGCTAATCTAATAATTCTGACTTTAATCTAACAATTCTGACTTTAATCTAACAATTCTGACTTTAATCTAATAATTCTGACTTTAATCTAACAATTCTGACTTTAATCTAATAATCTGACTTTAATCTAACAATTCTGACTTTAATCTAATAATTCTGACTTTAATCTAACAATTCTGACTTTAATCTAATAATTCTGACTTTAATCTAATAATCTGACTTTAATCTAATAATTCTGACTTTAATCTAACAATTCTGACTTTAATCTAATATTTCTGACTTTAATCTAACAATTCTGAGTTTAATCTAACAATTCTGACTTTAATCTAATAATCTGACTTAAATATAATTATTCTGATTTATATCTCACAATTCTGACTTTAATCTCACAATTCTGACTTTAATCTCACAATTCTGACTTTAATCTCACAATTCTGACTTGAATCTAACAATTCTGACTGTAATCTAATATTTCTGACTTAAATCTAATAATTCTGAGTTTAATCTAACAATTCTGACTTTAATCTAATAATCTGACTTAAATATAATTATTCTGATTTATATCTCACAATTCTGACTTTAATCTCACAATTCTGACTTGAATCTAACAATTCTGACTTTAATCTAATATTTCTGACTTAAATCTAATAATTCTGAGTTTAATCTCACAATTCTGACTTTAATCTAAAAATTCTGAGTTTCTTCTAACAATTCTGAATTTAATCTAATAATTCTGACTTTAATCTAATAATTCTGTCTTTAATCTAATAATCTGACTTTAATCTAATAATTCTGAGTGTAATCTAATATTTCTGACTTTAATCTAATAATTCTGAGTTTAATCTAACAATTCTGAATTTAATCTAATAATTCTGACATTAATCTAATAATCTGACTTAAATCTAATAATTCTGACTTTAATCTAATAATTCTGACTTTAATCTAATAATTCTGACTTTAATCTAATAATTCTGTCTTTAATCTAAAAATCTGACTTAAATCTAATAATTCTGTCTTTAATCTAATAATCTGACTTAAATCTAATAATTCTGATTTATATCTCACAATTCTGACTTGAATCTAACAATTCTGAGTGTAATCAAATATTTCTGACTTGAATCTAACAATTCTGAATTTAATCTAATAATTCTGACATTAATCTAATAATCTGACTTAAATCTAATAATTCTGACTTTAATCTGATAATTCTGACTTTAATCTAATAATTCTGACTTTAATCTAATAATTCTGACTTTAATCTAATAATCTGACTTTAATCTAATAATTCTGATTTATATCTCACAATTCTGACTTTAATCAAATATTTCTGACTTTAATCTAATAATTCTGAGTTTAATCTAACAATTCTAAGTTTAATCTAACAATTCTGAATTTAATCTAACAATTCTGACTTTAATCTAACAATTATGAATTTAATCTAATAATTCTGAGTTTAATCTAACAATTCTAAGTTTAATCTAACAATTCTAAGTTTAATCTAACAATTCTGAATTGAATCTAACAATTATGAATTTAATCTAATAATTCTGAGTTTAATCTAACAATTCTGAGTGTAATCTAATAATTCTGAGTTTAATCCAATAATTCTGACTTAATCTAATAATTCTGACTTTAATCCAGTAAATCTGACTTTAATCCAATAAATCTGACTTTAATCTAATAAAATTAATTCTTTAATAATTCTGCCTTTTTTTCTCAGGCTTCTGACTTTTGTTTGAGTCTACTTCAGTCACTTTAAACATATAAACTCAATTACATTGGTCAAGTGAAAACCAAGCAGTTGATGCTATTTCTGGGCCCCGTTCCTCCTACCTGGTTAACTCAGTTAGCTGGATAATCTCAGGATAACCTGAAGTCATATCAGGCTTGTTCTGTTTCTCGAAGCAGGTTAAGCTAAATCACTATAGCAACAGATCAATAAACTTAAACCTGCCCTATATTTCAAGAAGCTGAATCTTAAGACTCAGCCCCCAAAAGTAAAAAAAGGAGGAAGCTCCCTTTCTGAGAGACCAAGTTGATTCGGGAGCAATAATAATCCGTGCCGCATTTCATAGGGAAAGACTGATCCGAGATCGCCAAGATCCTTTATCATTTTCTGATGATTTTTTTTGTATGACATTACTGTTTAAGTCTCCAAGGCATTATTTATTTGCAACAGCTGACAGGGCCATACATCACCAATACTGCCCAGCACAGCCGTGTACTTACTGTCACTTAGACTTTGTGTGTAGGATTCAGGATTGCGTTTTTTTGCGAGTGGCACATACAAGGAACATTTCTAATTCAACACCATGGAACAAATGATATTCCCTTACCACACTGAATAATGTTCTTGTGTTTTATTTTAACTTGTTCTTACGTTTGCTTGACATTTGGGTTTGTTCTATATGAAGCGATAAATATAAAAACAGATAGCTGGGCCTTTAGGCTATATGAAACATATTGTCTCAAATTAGTATGCTTAGTAGTACCTTTAGAAAATACACGAGGTTCATTAATGATAGAAAGTAATTAATCTAGGTCATCAGGCTACGAGGTTACGGCAAACACACATTTAAAATAATAGCCTAGGCTATAGCCTTAAACAGCAATGCATAACTAGGCCTTCATATTCCTTACTTGTGCATTTAACTTGTCCACAATCTTTTGTCAAGCTGCATGTCTCACCTTCACTGCAGCTGAGGTGTTGGATTTCACAGTTACAATGTTTTTTGTAATTTTCAAACTCCTCCATGATTGTTTGCTGCTCTGTTTGTGTGAAAAATGTTGCGCTTTCCTTATTATTCGCCATAAATTATGACAGACATTCGTGATTTCTGTGATCTACACTGCTCTCTTTTTATGTAGAACGGTCACGCGCAAGAATCCTGATCACTCTCGTTCCAATTAACATCAGTGATTTAGCACGATTCAGCCGTGGAGGAACGGACTTAGCCAGCCTTCAATCATCACGTTAACTGAACCAGGCTAAAAGGACATTAGCTCAGATTATTTGAACCACGTACGGAGGACCTGCATTAACAGCAAAAGGTCAAACAAACAAACAGGACTGAAGGTGTAGGCTGAAGCCTTCCCTTATTGCACCTCTTTGAACATGAATCTTTCCCCAGCTTTCTTTACATGTATTTGAAATAATAAAGTAAATAGAACTAAATATATCTGTATCACATTGACAGCCTTTGTCCATAATCTCAGACACATTATTGGTTCCAGTGGTGTGCACAGAGGGCCCCCTCTTATGGCCCAATTGTTGAAAAACGCACGCTAAAGTGCCCTCTTTGGAGCCAAAACACACCCTGAAGTGCCCTTCGAGAGCCAAAACGCGTGCCAAAGTGCCCTCCTGGGTGGAAAAACACACTAAACTCCAGAGGACCATTAGGACCAAGAAATACTGTGAAACATTACTGTTGCAATGACTTTTATGTTGGGCCCTTTTTTGATCTATATTGAGCCAGAACTATATCTCACAGAACCAGTTTGGATTATCTGGTGCTAATATGGTGTTAAAATGCACTAGAATACAGGAAATGGCATCTACTTCATTGAAAATGTTCTGGGGAAAGACCCCCAGACCCCCTAGGGATTTATTTCTGTGTGTTCTTCACAGTCCAGCGTTGAATCTACACAGTTCTTGTGGATGCTGATCCTAACTACAAACTAACTTGAGTAGTCTGTCTAGTTAGTCTGTTTTACAGCTATATAATGTGCCATTTGTATAACATAGAAACATGTCTAAAGTGCCCTCGAAAACACGTCAAACTTCCCCTCCTCAGTGGCGAGAACGTGCTGTATGTGTCCTTTTTTTCTTTTCACTCCTGCCCTTGAAAAAGTCTGTGCACGCCGCTGATTGGTTCTATACCTCACAATCATCTTTAGATTAAATGTAATTGTAACCCCAGTGTGTGTTTGACTTTCTTTTATTTCTGTTCCACAGACTGACACTGAAACTCATTTAAGTTTAATGTGATTTCTGCTCTTTTGCAGTGGCAAACTGGCCATCGGGGGCACAGGGACATTTCCTGGTGGCCTGGGCACCTAACTGGCCCACTCAGCGATTGCCGAGAGTTGGGACCAAAGGCTCGGATCAGGTCGTGCATGATTTTTTAAAAAAACAATCCGTCGTGCAGCTCAGGGTATCTGCCTAAATGAAATTCACCCAGATTGAGCAACAACGTAGGGCACAAACACAATCCGTCCTCTCTTTCTGAGGCTCTCTACTGCAGAGTGCAGGCAGACACACACACAAACCCCTCCTCCTGCACCTGTAGTTCTACTGTAACGTCAATAAGCAGACGGTGACGTTAGTGAGTTTTGCTGCAACTTTATTTTGCAGAAGTACACAGGCTACTGTGGCCGTAGCCGCCAGCAAAACAACAAACATTACTTGCCGTGACTTCCTTGAACAGTGATACTAAACCCGCGGCTCTCGAGCCGCATGTGGCTCTTTAGTGACCAGTTGCGGCTCTTTAAAGGCTTCCTTTGAGAAAATCCTCCTGAGATCCTCTATAAAGGTGAAAACTGTCAGCAGTAAAGACTCATTGCAATAGGTCATATCTATAAATCTAAGTCCACACAAAGAAGACAGACTTTAACTTCCAAATTCATATGAAAACTTGTGTATTATTACCGTCGGATGCGCTGGGTGGAGGAATGTGCGTAAAAGAGTGCAGAGGAAGTCTGCTGATAGCGCGTCTCTTCATTAAGCTCATTCATAGAGGTGTGCTGTCTTGTGTTCAAGGTGAAGCTTCTAATGCCCCCGTTTGAACACATTTCTTCAGTGACTTCCTGCCGATGCTCTCCCTTTCTCATATTTGATTTTATCACAAGCGACATAAAGGCAATCCTCAACCAGAAAAAGAAAGCTTTTAGAGACGGTGACAAAGAACGGCTCAAAGACGTGCAACATGAGTTGAAGAGGAGACTGGAGACTGAAGATGGCAAAGCTGGAATACAAAAAGAAGATAGAGAGGAATTTTAAACACAGCAACATCCGTGATGTGTGGAGAGGAATCAGTACCATTTCTGGACATAACAATAAAAAGAAAAGGGAGCCAATAGTGGGTGATGTGGAAAGAGCTGATGAACTCAACCTGTTCTTCAACAGATTTGACACTGTAGACACACCCACTTCCACTGCTGCTCCTCCTTCTACTCCTCAACATATGGAAATCCCCACTATAGCTCCTCCTTCTCCTTCTCCGTCTCCTACACGTCTCCACAGCTGCAGCCACTTCCCTTCTAGCACCTGTGCCCTTCTCTGTCACAGAGACAGGGGTGAGGTTGGAGCTTGGGAGACTTTGCTCTGGGAAGGCAGCTGGCCCAGATGGTGTGTGTCCAAGGCTGCTTAAAGACTGTGCTGCACAACTGTGTCAACCTCTCCACAGGATCTTCAACCTGAGTCTTCTGCTGGGGCGGGTGCCTGCTCTATGGAAACCATCCTGTATTGTACCAGTACCAAAAATCAAATGTCCGGCTGAACTAAATGACTACAGACCTATTGCCCTTACCTCACACATCATGAAAATCCTGGAGTGGCTGATTCTACGCCTACTGAGATTTGAGGTCAAAGACAAACTCGATTCCCTGCAGTTTGCATACAAAGAACACATTGGAGTGGATGATGCCATTCTCTTCGTGCTTCACCGTGCCCTGTCTCATCTGGAGGAACCTGGAGTTTATGTGAGAACCATGTTCTTTGATTTTTCAAATGCATTCAACTCCATCCAACCCACCATACTCAAAGACAAGCTCACAGAGATGTGAGTGGATCCTTCCTGTGTTTCTTGGATCACAGATTACCTGACAGGAAGGCCACAGTTTGTCAGGTTGGGGAACTGTGTTTCTGGGACATTAATGAGCAGTACAGGGGCTCCACAAGGAACAGTCCTGCTCCATTCCTGTTTACACTGTATGCATCAGACTTCAAATACAGCACTGAGTCCTGCCACATCCAGAAATACTCTGATGACACTGCTATCGTGGCATGTATCGGAAATGGACAAGAAGCTGAATACAGGGATCTGATAAGTGCCTTCAGTGACTGGAGTCACAAAAACTGTCTGCTACTCAACACCTCAAAGACAAAGGAAATGATCATAGATTTCCGCAGATCCAACCCCCCCCCCCTTCAGACAGTGAACACTTGTGGCGTGGACATCGAGGTGGTGACATCATATAAATATTTAGGTGTACACCTGGATAATAAGTTGGACTGGTCTAAAAACGTAGACTTCATCTACAAAAAGGGGCAGAGCCACCTCTTTTGCCTCAGAAGACTCCGATCAATAGACATCTGCAGTAAGATGCTGCAGATGTTTTATCAGTCTGTGGTGGCAAGTGTTCTGTTTTATGCTACAGTCTGCTGGGGAGGCAGTGTAAAACACAAGGATGCAAAGCATCTGAACAAACTGGTTAAAAAAGCTGGCTCTGTGGTCGGAATCAAATTGAACTCATTGGAGGATGAGGTGGAGAGACGCACAATGAAGAAGGTGGAGGCCATTCTGAGAAACATGCATCATCCACTTCATATCTACCTCAATGAGCAAATGAACAACGGTGGTGGACGGCTCCTATCCCTGCGCTGCAGGACAGAAAGATTTAGAAAATCTTTCATACCATCAGCAATTAGACTGTATAATTCAAAAGTAAACAGATGAGACTCCCAGAAGATTGAATTTCCCTTCTGGGATAAATAAAGGTTTTGTATTGTATTGTACTATCCATCCATCCATCCATCCATCCATCCATCTTCCATGCATCCATCCATACATGCATCCACCATCCATCCATCCATGCATGCATCCATCCATCTATCCATCCATCCATGCATGCATCCATCAATCCATGCATCCATCCATCCATCCATCCATCCATCCATCCATCCATCCATTACTCCATGCATCGATCCATCCATGCATCTATCCATGCATCCACCATTCATACCTCCATGCATGCATCCATCCATCCATCCATCATCCATCCATCCATGCATCACTCATCCATCCATTCCTCCATGCATCCATTCATCCATCCATGCATCCATCCATCCATCCATGCATTCAATCATGCATCCATCAATCCATCCATCCATTCATGCATCTATCTATCCATGAATCATCCATCCATCCATCCATCCATGCATCCATCCATCCATCCATCCATGCATCACTTCATCCATCCATCCATCCATCCATGCATCACTCATCCCTCCATTCCTCCATTCATCCATCATCCAGTCATCCATCCATGTATCCATCCATCCATCCATCATCTATTCATCCATCCATTCATCATGCATCCATCCATCATCCATCCATCATCCATTCATCCATCCATCCATCATGCAGGCATCCATCCATCCATCCATCCATCATCCATCCATCCATCCATCCATGCATCATCCATCCATCCATGCATCCACCATCCATCCATCATCCATTCATCCATCCATCCATCATGCATCCATCATGCATCCATCCATCCATCCATCCATCCATCCATCATCCATCCATCCATCCATGCATCATCCTTCCATCCATGCATCCACCATCCATCCATCATCCATTCATCCATCCATCCATCATGCATCCATCCATCCATCCATGCATCCATGCATCCATGCATCAAGATATCTTCCGTTTTGAGATATCTTTTATGCATGTGGCGTGTGGTGAGGAGGGCAGCATGTGGCCCCAGGACCACCAGTTGGCCCCATAGAGTTAAACCATTTCAGCTCAGTGGAGAAGGGCCTCATATTTATGGCCTCTAAAATCAGGAGTGGTTAAATCACTCCTGCCTCAGGAACAGGAACTTACAATAGAGCTGCAGGTGGAGGCAGAGGAAAACAGAGTTTGGCTTCAGCCCCACCCTCCAGCAGGGTTGCCAGGTGGTTTCCCTGAGAATTAGAGCATTGATGCAGGGAAGGAAGAAGCAAAGACGTCCAACACAACATCCAGGCCTACAAGCAACCACAGCAAAGACACACACTGCCCAGTAGAACAGCAAAATACATGAAGAAATACCCACAGAATGGGGAAAATGAATCAACATTATTATGGGTTTATTATATTTATTAAATGTTCTTTAGCAGGGAAGAAGAGGAAGAATAAAACAGCCAAATATAGGGCACATGAAGATCAGCAAAATCATGGTCCCACTGCAATAACCATATTTTTTATACCTGAATACAAACCATTCATATCAAAGTAGAAAAAAAATTAAATAGATTCTTTCCCTGGTATATAGATTTTCTTAAAAATGTAACCCCCCTTTTTAAACTATTATAAAAATGTGTTTAGAGTGGTATAAAATGATGAAAGAAAAAATGGTTCAAAATGGAAGAACACTGCATTAAAATTGTTGAAAGTGGCTAAAATGGGTTGTTTGGGAAATGGAAAAAAATCAACAGGAGAAATGGTGAAAAGGGCTATAAATAGCATAAAAATAGTTTAATAAACAGTGAATGTGGTTAAAACTGGGGAAAAAATGTTTTTTAAAATTGGTGTTAAATTTTACAAGTGGCAAAATTTATATAAGTGGCAAAAATGTGTTCAAAGTGGTAAAAATGGGTGGAAAGGGTGATGAAAATGGGCTAAAATTGGTTGAAATGGGCAAAAACCAGCAGGAAGAAGGAAGAAATGCTTCAAAGGGGTCAAAAGTGGCAAAAACTGCAAAAAATACTGAAGTGCAAATAAGATTGGGGGGTGGAGTGATTAAGGAGCCCAGCCAGTTCTGATGACGGTTATAGAGACACTTTTGTAATTAAAGATACCATGCAGATGTAAAGTCAATTCAGTTCTAGCATTGAGATTGTTTTGGGGCTGACTTTGAGCTGATGGTCTAGTTTTTCGCTGGTTTTATCCCACAGACCTGGCAACCCTGCTCCTGAGTGAACCTGGTAAAATTGTTAGGAATTTGGTCCCACTTCGTTCAGACAAGTATTTTGGCTCTCTCAGACTGCTTTCATGAGATCTTTCTTGTGCTGGCACAGCAGAGAGTCAAACACCAGTGAGTAGCCTACAGATTATTCATCCTTATTTATTTATTTATTTTTTAACCAGAAATTCAATTTAAACTATTTAGACTGTTTATTTTCAAAAACAGAGTTGAGACTGAAGTCTAAATGTGGTCAACTTTCCTCTTACATGTGTTTTAAAATCATTGTAATGTTAGTCCTTCTGTACACGACACAGCCATCCAGCTAAACCAGTAACAGTTTAAATGTCAGCTCTTCAGTAACCAGTAAACGTGTAGTTTCTTCTTCTTTCTTCTTGTTTTTTAATGAACCGGTTGAAAGAGTCGGATCTTTTTTCTGAACAAGATGTTTTAATATTGACGTTATTATGCGTGTGCTCTTATGTAGGTGAACTCTGAGATCAGTTAACTTCATTAAAACACGGATGAAAAGAGATAAACTGCTGAATGTGCATTTCTACTCAGTAGAGTAACGGAAATCTGCGGCTGAGCTGTAAGGAGAGGAAGAAATCCGGTCTGTTTTTCAGAGTAAAAGCTCAGCTTGTATGCAGTATCTCTGTTGTTACCCCCAATTTCCATATACAGCGTGTGTGCCGCTGAACGCTGGCGAATCGTACTGCAGATCACTTCACTCCCTCTCTAGTCTATCAGAGCATTTCCATAGCAGGCGCTCCAGACTGGCAGCGGTGCGTGCCTGGACCGGCACTTCATTTCAGATATGCTGCAGGTCTATTTTCAGCACCGGCCGCTGCCAAACCTCGTAAATTCAATGACGTTCAGAAAGCACCAACCATGGAAGTCACAAGCGTAGAACATCCGGTTCTTTCAAAATAAAACACAATGCACGGACTCCCGATCATAAATCATCACTATATCAACATTACCTCTCATCCTGCAGCGAGAGCAAAGGGTCACTGAGAGGTCAGTAGATCACAGAGCTACAATGGCGCCATTGACGAGGAAAAGTTAACTTCTGGGGATATTTTGCATAAAACCACAGACCCTTTAAGCAAACATTAACCTTTAACTTCCTAATGTACTCACTCAATAGAGAAAGCAATAATATCATGGACTTATACTGGAAAGGATGATAAATTAACCCCAAAAGGTAAAATAGTCTGCTGTTGACATGCTATTCCTCGGGATCTCTTCCTGCTGATCAGGGCTTGCGCGCCACGGCACAGCGCAACGCTCTAGACTGGCTTCCAGTGGGTGAGGTTGCTCGCCTTTCGGTCGGAGCAAACCCGTGGCTCTTCGGTTTGCAGCGCGCACGCTGTATATGTAAATTCAGGGTAAGAGCACCTGCATCTCTACATGAAGCTTTTATTCTGAAAATGTTTCTGGGACAGTTCTTTAGTCATTGAAGTAGCGAACAAAGTTGTCTCTAAGCACGTCTTCTAAACTGTCCTTTCCTTAATGCGCTATGCCAACAATTTAAAAAAATCTGACCAGAGATCTGTATCTGATATTCATCCATTTCTCCCACTTTGACGGGCTTTCTTCTCATTCAATTTTTTTTTTTTCTTTTTTTTTATTGTCGGTACGTCAGATAAGTTACCAAAACTCTTCAGACACCTGAAACCACCTCTGTACGGGTTAGACACACACCTGTTAAATAGAAATGATTAACACATAATAATAATAATAATAATAATGTTAATAGACACACACACACACACACACATATATATTTCTTTTTTTTCCCAGGTGCCTGATGACTTCAGGAGAAAGAAGAACAGCATGTCGGAGAGTATTCCTCATTGCATGTACCTGTATTTCTCTTCTTTTGGTGGGACTGCTCATATTTGTCGCCATCTTTGTGACCTTAAGAAGTCAGGATGTTGCTGAACAGGTAACTCCAACTATTTAATATTATCTGATGTGAAACAACAAGTTGGGGCAGATCAAACTGTAGACTGAGTTTCTTATGAAATGGATGCTCTGTGTTTAACTGTAGCAGAATAACTGAGACGCTGGTGAACAGTTTCTTTGGTCATGTTTACTAAAACCTGTTTGTCTTCATTCCAGGGTTCACTTCAGCATCAAATCCACGATGTTAACTGCAGTGCTGAGGTGACAGACATCCCTACTGGAGCCCTCATGCAGAAATGGAGTACCAGTGGGAGTTTCAGTCGAGCGTGGAGTGAGGCTGAGAAAAACGCCAAAGCGCCTGCACATCGCAGCATGACAAAAACTCTTTCTACTGCCATCTACATGTACACAAGTGGGATGATCCAAGCTGACAAACAAGACAGTGGAAGAGCAGACAAAAACGGAGAGCAAGAAAGTCTGGAGTCTTTCCTTCATGAAGCTGTTGACATCCTGAACTACCATCAGAAGACGTCGTGTCTCCACACGAGCTACAGGACAGACGCTGACTTGGATCCGGACATTTCTAGCAAAGCCATTCACTTCAGCACCTTCACAGTCGGCTCTGATTGGAGGAAATCCACAGGGAACATGTACTGTTTTGAATTCGAAACGTGTTTTGGTGCAAATATCACAAATTATTCTGCTCTGAAAGGATTTGACCAGGCGCTCATTCCCCCCTACGAGGTGTTTAAAATCACTGACATTAAGACGGACACGCAGGGATGTAAAGTCTCCTTCAAGATGGAGAGCATGGGTTGTTTTTTTGACCCAGGGATTGGCCAGGAGTATCCAATGTCAGTTACTCTCCCCGTTAACTCATCTACATCATGGGGATCATATACAATCCTAGATGTCGTTCTGGTTTTATTTGCTCATCATTTGTCCGTGTGGTGATGAAATTAAAGCAAGAGTTTCTGCAAAACATCTCACTGATCATCCAGGAAAATGTTTAAAATGTTCAAACCATCATGGTGTTTGTGTTCTGTCTCTTTCACTCATGAATTATTGATGATAAAACAGGATTTTCAGAAATGTTTTAAAAGTGTGAAAATGTTTAAATGACTTGGAGGAGGCTGGCTGTAGAAATTCTTCCTGATAATTTTATGATTGTGGAGATTTGGACAAATATCTGGTGTTTAAATGTGTTTTGTTTTTGAGTGTATGATGATTGTTGATACTGTATCATGATTCGTTCATGTCTGCCCTCTGATCTTATGTTATTACTCCAGCTTTACTGGCTGCTCTTTGTAACCTTCATTCAAATAAAGTGTTTAGTCCTGTTTCATTAGTTTATATTTACAACAGCAATTCAAGAAAAGCTGGGGCGCTGAGTAAAATGTAACTATAAACACAGAATAACTAGACTGAAGGGCCCTCACACCCCAGCACATGTGAGAGTGTGTGTGTTGTCATCACTCCGACTCTCAGCCACATGCCCAGGCTCCTCAATACCTCTCTGATCTCCTCCAGCCATACACACCATCTCGCAACCTTCGGTCTTCAGACACCGACCTACTTTCCTACCCAAACTCTGAGCCTACGGAGACAGAGCCTTCAGTGCTGCAGCCCCCACCCTCTGGGACACTCTACAGCCTACAGTCTTCATTAAACTACCCCTTACTCTCATCCTATCCTCACAGTCTGTCCATGTCTTACATGTTCTTGTAAAGCGTCCCTGGGTTCCTTGAAAGGCGCCATATAAATCCAAGATATTATTATTATTATGAAAAAGCATCCAAAGCTTAAACCAAGATAAAGCAGAAGCAGTCTGGATCAGATCAGAACAAAATCAAACAAATATGAATGTACAGGTAAGAGACAAGATTATATCCTAGGTATCTGGCTAACAGCACAGATGTGTGCTAACTAAACTGGTTTAAAAAAGAAGAGGTCCAAAGATGGGAAAATAAAACCCCCTGTAATGGTCAGATTAAAATAGTTAAAACTCACACTGTGTCTAAACTGTGATTTTTATCTACTGTGTTCCCTCCAGCCCCTAAAACTTCAGTCACCCTCAGCAGACTTGTTAAATTAATCTGGGCCACAAACAGAGAGGTGACCAAAAGAAACATATTATATAAAAGTACAGAACACGGTGGTTTAGGGGCACCTGACCTCAGTATTCTGTTAAAACATTATGGTTATTAAAAATGTGTTTAACCCTCAGGCATCACCAGGGACATTTTTGTCCATTTGGGCAAATCTTTCCTCTTTCTCAGCTCACCATTTTGGCTGTTGGTGCATACGGTCTAATTTTTTGCAACAAAGTTTCTTTCTTGAATTCCAATTCAATTGCTCTAATAGGTTAGGGGAACACTGTGAAACAAATTTACTACCCTCTAAAGCCAGTAAGGACTTTTAGAAATGTTTAGATTTTTAGAAATCTCTTAAAAAAAACTTCAGCTGTGCTCAAAACTACCAAACATTCAATCATTTTGAGGATTTTAACCCTTCAAAGGCCAGTTTCATTATTTATGATGGCTGGTTTTAGTGATGAACAGTAAAAATGACAAATTTGAGTATTTTTCTCAAAAATGAAACCATAATATTACAGAATGTATGATTATATCATGCAATGGCTATGAGATCAAAAAATCTGAATGGGAGTCAATGGGAGGTTTTAGTCCACAAGTGACTGGAAAGGGTCGTACATTTTTAAATCAAAAGCTACAGAAAAACTAATAATGCATCAAAGTCAATACTTTGGCTAATGTTTGACATACCCAGGACTGTTTAAAAAACAAAAAACACCCCCCCCCCCCCCCCCAACATTAGTTATCTGTAAAATAATTAGTTTTGTGTGTTTTTTTTTTTTTTTTTGAAAAAATATGACTATTCTGTAATCAAACTGGCATTTAAAGGGTTAAAATCCTAAAAATTATTCAGTAATCCCAATTCTTTAATTATAACTTATGTTGATAAAAAGATTTGACCAAAAAAGCAGAAAAAATATGAATGTGTACTATTTTTTTTTTTTTCGCCCTTTTTGAAAGTGGACATTTTTGTCCTGGATGACTCAAAAGGGTTGTAAATTTTAAATCGGATGCTACACAAAAACTAAAAATGCATCAGCGTCAATGTTTTGGCTAATCATGGACATGTCCATGCTGGATTTAGTAATAATCTCCCAGCCATCCAACATTTGGTTTAAGGAAAATATCACATTTTTTGGCTTTTCATTAAAAACGTTGACTTTAAGTAATGAAAGTGATGCCTGAGGGTTAATGCCTACACCAGTGATACTCAGTGTGGCTCTCTGGTGATAAGTTGTGTTTTCTGTTTGAATTTGAAATATTATTCAGCCAGGAAAGCTTTAAAAAGGGAAAGTTTACACTCAGAAATGATCCATTGCAACGAGTTTGTTTCCCACACTCAAGGCTTTGATTGTCACCCTTTCTTTGGTTTCCATTGCCCTTATTTGTAATGCTTTGCTTTATTTTGTGTGATGGTTGGTTGTTCAGAACTCTGACTTACCAAACCCCCATAAATCCGTTTTTAAACAACACTGAGAATAGGTGAGCCCCTTAGTTTGGGTGGGTGGCCCTTAAAAGGGCCTTTGGTTTCTAAAGCTGATGGATGGATTTAACCTCCGAACCCGTAGAGAGTGCGTCCCTGTCTCTTGAGAGCGTAGACCACATCCATGGCGGTCACAGTCTTCCTCTTGGCGTGCTCGGTGTAGGTGACGGCATCACGGATGACGTTCTCCAGGAAGACCTTCAACACCCCGCGGGTCTCCTCGTAGATGAGACCGGAGATCCGCTTGACTCCACCGCGGCGAGCCAGACGGCGGATAGCGGGCTTGGTGATTCCCTGGATGTTATCACGGAGGACTTTACGGTGACGCTTGGCGCCTCCTTTACCGAGTCCTTTACCGCCCTTACCTCTCCCAGACATCGTAGTAATTCAAACCTTGAAGTACAAAGACAAAAATTTTCCATTTTCACAGTTATATAAAATTGGTTTGAGGACGTGGTGGAAGACTGACAGCGCCACGTTCTTCTTCCTTAGATGAAACGTTGGTAGAACATTCTCGGGGCTCTTGCGCCTCCCACTGTCGACCTCTCTCCACTAACTCAACATCAGGAGACCTGATAACAGCATCCACAATAACACCAGCACACTGACATCAAACCTACAGGTTTTACTGACAGGCAGCGATCTAATCTTTCACTGAACCAGATAAGTGTTGATCTCAGCGGTGATGTGTGATGTTAATACACTCTGTGTCTTTGAAACAGAGTCAAAGCTTTTTAATCAAAGAAAGGAGTTTTCACTTGACTCTAAACTCTCCTCCATGTTTCCCTTTTCTATTTGAAATAATAAAAGTAAATCTATTTTACATTAGGGACATTTAAACGGGTGCAGTGATCCACTACCTCCTAGTGTTACCCCAGTAATTTTAGCACACATGCGGAAATGATTCTAGAAAAGTCTGTTGTATTTTTTTTATTGTTGTAAGATTTCAATTCAGCTGCAACCCTGATACTAAAATTTCATTTATGATATCCCACCTGTTCATCCATCCATCTATCCATCCACTCATGCATCCATCCATCCATCCATCTATCCATCCACTCATCCATCCATCCATCCATCCATCCATCCATCCACTCATGCATCCATCCATCCATCCATCCATCCATTCAGGCATTCATCCATCCATCCATCCATCCATGCATTCATGCATTCATTCATCCATCCATCCATCCATCCATCCATCTATCCATCCACTCATCCATCCATCCATCCATCCATCCATCCATCCATCCATCCATGCATCCATCCATCCATCCATCCATCCATCCATCCATCCATCCACTCATGCATCCATCCATCCATCCATCCATCCATTCAGGCATTCATCCATCCATCCATTCATGCATTCATCCATCCATCAATCCATCCACTCATGCATCCATCCATCCATCCATCCATTCATGCATTCATCCATCCATCCATCCATGCATCCATCCATCCATCCTTTCATGCATCCATCCATCCATGCATCCATCCATCCATCCTTTCATGCATCCATCCATCCAACCATCCATGCATCCATCCATCCATCCATGCATCATCCATCCATCCATGCACTCAACCATGCATCCATCCATCCATTCATCCATCCATGCATCCATCCCTTCATCCATCCATCCATCCATCCATCCATCCATCCATCCATTCATTCATCCATCCATCATCCATCCATCCATCCATCCATCCATCCATCCATCCATCCATCCATCCATGCATCAATTCATGCATCCCTCCATCCATACATTCATCCCTTCATCCATCCATCCATCCATCCATCCATCCATTCATTCATCCATCCATCCATCCATCCATCCATCCATTCATGCATCCATCCATCCATGCATCCATCCATGCATCCATCCATCCATCCATCCATCCATCCATCGACACAAACCTCAACATTAAGATAGATCTTTGCTCAGGATCTGTTCTGACTGCTAATCAATGCAGTAATGTCCAGCATCAGATGTGAGAAGCAAAACTCAGAGACTGGAATATATTTTAGCATCTATCTGAAGAACTTTGATAACAACAAAATAAAAACTAAAATGAAGAGTAAAGAATAAATCTTTATTTAATCTAACCCAGAACATTTCAACAGTCGTCATGATGTCAGAATGCATCAGATGGGACACAACAGTGTAGTGTGTCATCCAATGCTATGACTCACTACGACCACTAGATGGAGCACAACACACAAACACAAGACGTGAACAATTGGGTCCTGCAAGCAACAATCCTGATCAATGAGAATGACTGAAATAATATGTAAACTCATCCTGTCTAAAGCCTGATTTATGCTTCTGTGTCGCGTCGATGGCGTAGCTACACGTAGCCCTCTGCATCGAATGAGTGAGATTACATCAGTAAGAAGAAGTGTCAAACAGCAAAGTCCATACCTCTCTAATAATAATAATAATAATAAAATATTATTTTTATCATAAAGAAAGAAAGAAAAAAGAAATACAGAAGAGGAACACAAAATAAAGAAAAACATAACTACATAAATAACTAAATAAATAAGAAAAGATATTAATGAATAAAAATGACAAAAATAAAAAAAAGGAAAAAAAAATCAAAAAAGAAAGACAAAAGAAAGAGACAGAAAAAATGCAATTGCCACAATTTCTACATATTTAAATAAAACATACAACCAAATAAATAACTAAATTACTCACTGAATGACTAAATAAATAAATACTTTGTTAACCTGCTGGGATTTCTTTTAGCTAAATCTGGGAAAGGCAGCTTGAGAGGGCCACATTTATTTTATTCTCACTGTCAGCCAAGTTTTATAAAGCAGTCATATCTAACTATTTTTGCATTTATATTTTTAAACTCACATGAAAATGATTATTTCAGTCAGCTAAAACACTTGAACCATGTAAACTGCTTCTTAACCTTTGTTTATTTCAGCATATTCACCTGCATATTTGCTTTTTTATACAAATGAATGTAATGATGCATTTAAACAGTTCTAGCAGTGACTGCTGTAAATGACGTCTCTGCTTTCATTTTAAAGACCTACCACATGAGTAGTCAAAGACTGCAGATGTTTTGTGATTTCCTTGCAGGTTTTGTCACATTTTCTTCTTTCTGCAGTTTCTTGAAATATCAAAATTGACCTGCTGGCCTCTCTGAGTGAGGAGGGCAGCATGTGGCCCCAGGACCACCAGTTGGCCACCATAGAGTTAAACCAGCTCAGTGGAGAAGAGCCTCATGTTAGTGTTAAAATCACTCCTGTCTCAGAGCAGACTCATAATAATGCTGAAACAGGAGCTAACAATAGAGCTGCAGGTGGAGGCGGAGAGAAACGTGAGAGTTTGGCTTCAGCCCCACCCTCCAGCAGGGTTGCCAGGTCTGAGGTTTTCCCAAGAATTAGAGCACTGATGCAGGGAAGGAAGAAGCAAAGATGTCCAACACAACATCCAGGCCTACAAGCAACCACAGCAAAGACACACACTGCCCAGTAGAGCAGCAAAATACATGAAGAAATACCTACAGAATGGGGAAAATGGATCAACATTATTATGGGTTTATTATATTTATTAAATGTTCTTTAGCAGGGAAGAAGAGGAAGAATAAAACAGCCAAATATAGGGCACATGAAGATCAGCAAAATCATGGTCCCACTGCAATAACCATATATTTTTTTTATACCTGAATACAAACCATTCATATCAAAGTAGAAAGAAAATTAAATAGATTCTTTCCCTGGTATATAGATTTTCTTAAAAATGTAACCCCCCTTTTAAAATATAATAAAGACGTGTTTAGAGTGGTATAAAATGATGAAAGAAACAATGGTTCAAAATGGAAGAACACTGCATTTATTTGGCAAATGGAAAAAAAAAAACAACAGGAGAAATTGTGAAAATGGGTTATAAATAGCAAAACATAGTGTAATAAACAGTGAATGTGGTTAAAACTGGGGAAAAATGTTTTTTAAAGATGGTGTTAAAATTTTACAAGTGGCGAAAATTCCTATAAGTAGCAAAAATGTGTTCAAAGTGGTAAAAATGGGTGGAAAAGGTGATGAGAAGGGGGTTAAAATGTGGAAAAATAGGTAAAGATGCTAAACAGAAATTACACCAAACAATGATGAAAATGAGCTAAAATTGGTTATAATGGGCAAAAACCAGCAGGAAGAAATGCTTCAACAGAGTCAAAAGTGCCAAAAACTGCAAAAACAAGTGAATTTATGGTTATGAATCAGGAAACACTCTGAAAAATGTGTTAAAAGAGAAATAGGGTTTATAATGTAGCAAGAAAACAGTAAAAGTGGTTAAGGAGCCCGGACGATTCTGATGACAGTTATAGAGACGCTACTGTAATTAAAGACATCATGTTTGGTGTAGCAGAGGTTTTACAGCCTTGTTTCAGTTCTAGCATTGAGATTGTTTTGGGGCTGACTTTGAGCTGATGGTCTATTTTTTCGCTGGTTTTATCTCACAGACCTGGCAACCCCCCTCTCCCGATTGAACCTGGTGGAAATGTTAGGAATTTGGTCCCACTTCGTTCAGACAAGAATATTTGCTTCTCTCGGCCTACTTTCATGAGATCTTCCTCAATGACACAGCAGAGGGTCAAACACCGGTGAGTATCCTACAGGTTATAGTTTCTGATTTTTTTTACCAGGAGTTAAATTTGAACTATTTAGACGGTTTATTTTCAAAAACAGAGTTGAGACTGAAGTCTAAATGTGGTCAACTCTCCATTTACATGTGTTTTTAAAGCACTGTAATGTTAGCCCTTCTGTACGCGACACAGCCGTCCAGTTAAACCAGTAACAGTTTAAATGTCAGCTTTACAGTAACCAGTAAACGTGTAGTTTCTTCTTCTTTCTTCCTGTTTTTTAATGAACCGGTTGAAAGAGTCGGATCTTTTTTCTGAACGAGATGTTTTAATATTAACGTTATTATGCGTGTGCTCTTATGTAGGTGAACTCTGAGATCAGCTAACTTTATAAAAACACGAATGAAAAGAGATAAACTGCTGAATGTCCATTTCTATTCAGTAAAGTAATGGAAATCCACAGTTGAGCTGTAAGGAGAGGACGACATCCGGTCTGTTTTTCAGAGTAAAAGCTCAATGAGTAGCCCATATCCCTGTTGTGAGAGAACCTGCGTCTACATGAGGCTTTTATTGTGAAAGTGTTCCCGAGACAGTCCTTTAGTCATTGAAGAAACAAAGCAAGCTGCCTCTAACGTCTAAACTGTCCTGACCTGATGATCTGTATCTGATATTCATCCTGTTCTCCCACTTTGACGGGATTTCTTCTCATTCAGGGGTTTTTGTGCCACTACGTCAGTTCAACTAAGTCATCAAAACTCTTCAGACACCAGAAATAATAATAATAATAATAATAATAATAATAATAATAATAATAATAGAAACAATCATCATCATCATAATGCAGTGCAGTGAAAACTTGTATGTGGCTTATGAGATCTGTTGTGGTTAGGTGTGTTATGGTACGGAAAAATTTTGGTTCGGCATGTACTTCAGTTTTGAAGTCACTGTTTGGTACATCTTGGTTACGGTAATTAAAGCGAGTAGATAACTGAATTTATTTTTTTTTAATCTTATTTAATTGTATTAAAATATATAGGCTGAATAAATTACATTTGAATTATTAATAACGCTGCAACCTCCTTCCAAAAGGTCTTCAATTTAAAAAAATATAGATAAATAAATACATTTTTGAATAACTAGGTTATTTCAATTGATAAATTAACTTATTTTCTACCCATTCTTTAAACACTTAAATTTCCCAGCTAACTTGAACGCATCATCATAAGTTGGCTTGCTAAGTATGCTAATTAGCATCTATCCGGCTGACTTCAACAGGCTGACAGTTGAAGGTAGAATTAATTTGATTCTCTAAACCAGAGCACCAGTGTTATAATAAAAACTTCTTAATTCATGGTAAATTCATAATCGGCTGGTGAGACTTTTGGTTGTTCCTCCTCGTTACAGTGACGTTCTTGTTTGAGTGGAGCCTTTTAAAAATGCTTTGATTGGTCTGCTGGATGATGTGCTGTCAGCGACACAGCTGCTGAATAATGTCAGCGCTACTGTTGTTGTCTTTGTCCACTGTTGTATTTTACTGGGAAACAAAGAGTTCCTAAACAGGACACTTTTATCTGGGAATATTCAGGCTGTTGCTGTCATTTGCTGTGGTTGTGTGGTTGCCAGGATAGTGTGACAGTGAGTTGTGCTCTGGTTTTCCATCTGTGTATGAGTTTCACTCCACTGTTCGGTACACGTCTGTACCGTACAGATTCGGTATGAATACATGTACCTGTAATCCCCTAGTCCTGGTCAGACTTTTTCTGCTTCACTTTTATTGATTTTATGAATCAATCATGTTCAATAATTCGGCTTTTTTGACAAAAAAAAGCACTTTAATGCCAAAGTGAAAACAGATTTCAACAAAGTAAAGTCGATGAAATGAAAATACTTAAGGTATGAAGTAATTGCATAAATATTAAAGTCAAGTGGTGCTTGTAGTCTCACAATTTGTGGATTTTACTCCATTCTTTGCTAAACTGCTGAAGCTCTGTCAGGTTGTACAGGGATCAGGTGTGAGCAGTCCTTTTCAAATCCAGCCACACATTCTCTTTTGCTCTGAGGTCTGAGCTTTGACTTGGCTATTCCAGAACATTCACTTTGTTGTCTTTAAACCATATCTGTGTAGCTTTCGCTGTATGCTGCTGAGAAGCATACCCACAGCATGATGCTGCCACCACCGTGCTCCACAGTGGGGATGGTGTGTTCATGGTGATGTCAGTGTTTGGCGTCTTGTCTGATGGTCAAAAAGCTCCATTCTGGTCTCATCAGACCTAAGAACTTCCTTCCTCTTGACCATGGAGTCTCCCACATGCCTTTTGGTGAACTCTAGTCCAGATTGAATCTGAGTCGTAGTCATAGGTGTCTTGGTGGTCTCTCTCTTTAGTCTCCTTCTTGAGGACGGTCTGATCTAGGCAGATTTAAACATGTGACATATTCCTTTATTTCTTCATGATGGTTGCTTAGAGTGTTATTTTGTCTCCATGGTGTAATGGTAGCCAGGAATACTGATGAACCAGTGACTGGACCTTCCAGACACAGGAGTCTTTATACTACAATCACTGAGACACATTCACTGACCTCATTGTAAGACTACTAGCACCAACTGTCTGGACCTCTGTTGAACTTGGTCAGTCACTTTATATTACTTTGTAGAAATCTGTTTTCACTTTGAAATTAAAGAGGGGTTTGTTGTATATTTTTGTCACAAAAGCAAAATTATATTGACAAAGACTGATTAATAAAATCCATAAAAAGGTAAAACATCCAAGGGGTTGAACGTTTTTTATGCCAGCGTCTTTTTTGACCCCTGTTTTGACCTCAGTGGTTCAGTAACAGATTTCTTCTTTTCCAGGTGCCTGATGACTTCAGGAGAAAGAAGAACAGCATGTCGGAGGGTATTCCTCATTGCATGTACCTGTATTTCTCTTCTTTTGATGGGACTGCTCATATTTGTCGCCATCTTTGTGACCTTAAGAAGTCAGGATGTTGCTGAACAGGTAACTCCAACTATTTAATATTATCTGATGTGAAACAACAAGTTGGGGCAGATCAAACTGTAGACTGAGTTTCTTATGAAATGGATGCTCTGTGTTTAACTGTAGCAGAATAACTGAGACGCTGGTGAACAGTTTCTTTGGTCATGTTTACTAAAACCTGTTTGTCTTCATTCCAGGGTTCACTTCAGCATCAAATCCACGATGTTAACTGCAGTGCTGAGGTGACAGACATCCCTACTGGAGCCCTCATGCAGAAATGGAGTACCAGTGGGAGTTTCAGTCGAGCGTGGAGTGAGGCTGAGAAAAACGCCAAAGCGCCTGCACATCGCAGCATGACAAAAACTCTTTCTACTGCCATCTACATGTACACAAGTGGGATGATCCAAGCTGACAAACAAGACAGTGGAAGAGCAGACAGAAACGGAGAGCAAGAAAGTCTGGAGTCTTTCCTTCACGACGCTGTTGACATCCTGAACTACCATCAGAAGACGTCGTGTCTCAGCACGAGCTACAGGACAGACGCTGACTTGGATCCGGACATTTCTAGCAAAGCCATTCACTTCAGCACCTTCACAGTCGGCTCTGATTGGAGGAAATCCACAGGGAACACGTACTGTTTTGAATTCGAAACGTGTTTTGGTGCAAATATCACACATTATTCTGCTCTGAAAGGATTCGACCAGGCGCTCATTCCCCCCTACGAGGTGTTTAAAATCACTGACATTAAGACGGACACGCAGGGATGTAAAGTCTCCTTCAAGATGGAGAGCATGGGTTGTGTTTATAACAGTCAGAGTGAAGTGGTGCATTCACTGAGTCATTCATCACAGCGTTTAGTCCAGTCTCTTCAGGCGCTCTGGTTCTGCTGTCTAGTTTGCTACCAGTTGTCAACATGGTGAAAAACAATCTTTATTCCTAGAACATCGGGACACACTGACCATCCAGGAAGTCTTTAAAATGCTCACCATGCTGTTTGTATTTCAGGCCTGTTAGTCATGAAGCATTGATGATTTTTAAAAATGTTTTTAGCAGATTAAGTGAAGTGGAGGCAGATGCAGCTGGCTGTAGAAGTTCTCCCTGATAAATTTATGATTGTGAAGATTATAACAAAAATCTGATGTTTGAATTTGCTGTGTTTTTCGATGTTTTATAAATTATTTAGTGGCTTATCTTTGTAACCTTTATTTAAATGAAGTGTTTAATAAATGTCGTTTTTAAAGTAAGTTCAGGAACAAAGACCATGCCTGCCTAACATATATAAGCAGGCCTCACTCATTCCACCTCAAGTCTTTTCCAGTTGAACAAGTTGAGTTGAAGTCTCGATTCACTGAAGTTACCAGGTTGATTTGAAAATCCTCAATGAAACTGTCAAATCCAGAGTCGTCAAACTCGAACCAGAGTCCACACTTCTGGTTCAAAGTTTTAACAGCACTGACACAACCTTTGACTGAACCGCCACCATTGACTGATGTGACCCAGGATCTGCTCTGGATGACCGCTAATCAATGGCCATCATCAGATGTGAGAAGCAAAACTCAGAGACTGATAGTCCTGGGTATTTTAGTGTCTGTCTGAAGAACTGTCATCACAACAGTTGTGCTTGTAAGGACAATAAAAATAAACCTTTTTAATTAACTCAGAACATTTCCAGAGGCCCCATGATGTCAGACCAGTTCAGACAGGCTACAATAGACACATCTTATGTTATGACACACCACCACCACTAGATGGAGCACAATGCAAACAAACAAGAAGTGATCAGTTCAGAACTGAAAGCAACAATCCTGATCAGTGAGAATGACTGAAATAATGTCTAAACCCAAACATCCTGTCTAATGAACAAAGATGAAACACTTTAACTAGATCAGATTATATCAGTGTACTAGGTGGTTTTATGATCAGGTACAGGGCCTTGAAGATGGAGTCGTTATCTGTCTACATTTTCAAGAAATAAAAAGTATCAGAAGAGACTTTGATATTTATGAAAGTAACTAAGACGGATCCAACAGCAAGGTCCATACCTCTCAAAAAGGTCCAATAATGATAATAATAATATTAAAATAATAATAATAAGAAGAATAATAAGAATAATGACAATACAGTATAATATTATTATTATTATTGTGGAAAAAAATGAAAAAAGAAAGAAATATAAACAGAGGAAAAAAGACTAGATAGATAGATAGACGGACGGACGGACGGACGGACAGACAGACAGACAGACAGATAGATAGATGGATAGATAGATGGATGGATAGATAGATAGATAGATAGATAGATAGATAGATAGATAGATAGATAGATAGATAGATGGATAGATAGATAGATAGATAGATAGCCTTATTTCTTAACAACAGAGCTGCCACTGGAGGCGGAGCTCCACATGAGAGGTGAGCCTCACTTTAAAGTCTGTGGTTTAGGAATAAGAATATTGCACTGATGCAGGGAAGGGAGAAGCAAAGACATCCAAAACAACACCCAGGCCCGTCATCTGGACCAAACACATTATTTGATGGTTCATTACCCGTAATTTAAGAATAAAGTCAGAATTCTGACTTTTTTCTCAGAATTCTGACTTTAATCTCAGAATTCTGACTTTAATCTCAGAATTCTGACTTTAATCTCAGAATTCTGACTTTTTTCTCACAATTGAAAAAAAAAATTGTCTCAAAATTTTTTTTTTTCAGTGGCCCTAATACTCTTCCGTACACCTTTTTAACTGCCTGAAATGTGTAACTTTTGAAAGTTTGCGAGTCCAATATTTATTCTCTCTTCAAAAGTATTGGTGTCGGTATCAGTATCGTTAAAATTACATAAAAAAGTATCAGTATCGTATCAAATTAAAAAACACTGGTATCGCCCATCTCTATAAGCCACTACCTGCTTCCACCTTGTAGTGCTTCCTGCCAACATAAAATCAACAGCATGTGTTGCTGCCCCCATGTGGCCAGGTAATGTGATATCACCATAAAGCCTTCCTGTTCCTCAGTGCAGCTCAACATTCTCTCTCCATCTCTGTCAGCCCTTCTACCTTCAGCCTCATCGTTTCAAAAACCTCCCCTAATACTCCTGGTTCCATCTGAATGTGCTGCATTCTTCTTTGCAGGGTCCTGATATCGGGGAGAGGAATATTCACTTCCTGGGGCAGCCTGTAACCAGTTGAGCCTGTGCCAAAACGAAGCTGTAGGGCTTTTTTCACTGTGTCATTTCCCCATCTCATGCTCCTCTTATTTTTCTTTCGAATTGCTTTGATTTGGTCTTCTGAGAAAATAGCAGAAAGGTTTTTTTTCATGTTTGACTTTTTTTTTTTTTCGCAGGGAAACAGTATCTTTTTTTTCTGTCGTGTTAGGTCTCCTTTTAACCTTGTTATCTCAGCTTTTTGTTTTTCTAACTGTTCTCTCAGGGCTGTCTCACTGGTTCCTGTCTCTTGGTACCTCTTAATTTCCTCACAGTCTTCCCCTTCCTTTTCATCTCTTTCCTCACCTTCCTTTCTTTCACTATCCTGACTTTCTCCCTCAATCTCTGAAAGGAAGATACCGCATTATTAGTGTTAAAGAGAATATGTAGACTTGTTATTGACATATAAAAAAATATTTATTTTAAATTCACATTATTCGTACCAAAGTTGATTTCTTTACAGTACGGGTGGTCATTGGCCACCGTGTTTTCGTGTACTGGAAGTTCTGTGGTCATCCTTATTACAGGACCTCTCCTCCTTTTAGGCTCAGGGCGATGCACAAATAAAGTGGGAATGGCATCAGCCCTCAATCTCAGCTGACCTGTTCTTGTCTTTCTGAATGCCTCTCTCTCAAAATGTACCTGCAGAGTTATGTCAGTTTTAATAATTTTGTGTCAAATCACAACAAAAGTTATCTCAGAGCTGCTTGTAAGTATAATTGACATACACATTCCAGATATTACCAGATGATTGCTAATCACAATTTCATTGAATCTTTTCATATGGGATGAAAATATGTTCAAACTTTATCCACAAATTTTCAATTTGCAGCATGAGTATTACTTACTGCACATAGTTTTATGTTATTGTAATCTTTTTGATGGTTAGGTTGCTTCTGCTTACTTTGGCCAACCATTTTTTTCTCCTGTCCATATTTTTGGGGAAGCCATACATGCGTGACCCCTTCTCGGACCGATTGGTGCATCCAAATGCTGCGCAGCCAACAATTGGAAGGTATGAATCTAAAACTGGATTAAATAATTACTACTTCTGTTTTTAAAGGTATGCAATTTATTTCCTCCCTGCCTTACACCTGTTCCAATCCAACACCATGTCTTTCCTCTCTGTGTTTCTTCTTTCTCATCTCACTGAGTCTCCCACACTGTTGTTCTGTGGTATTTTTGCATCATTATATTTAATCTCTTTTCTTCAATGCAGGACACACTGACACTGTTGTATCTTTCTTCATAAATCCTAGGATCCTAGTTTTCTCTGACAGCCACACACCCTCATTTCCCTGTTTGAGTCTTTTAAAAGTCTTGTGAATTTGTGTAGGAGCAATGATTGTGGAGAAAAATGCATTGGCTCTTTGGAAAACTCGTACCACTTTCCCAGCCTGTTTAATACATTATCTAATAAAGTGCTTGTTGAATGCAAACTGATTGCTGTTTATTTAGGCACTATAGACTGAACTTGTATCTGCTTGTATCTACTTGTAATCTGCTAAAATGTATGCTATACTTGCATGCACAGATATTTATTTAACATGCCTGTTTGTGAACATTTTAATGTGATGATTTAAGGCTGAATAATAATAAGAAAAAGTGTGCAACAAAAATTTTAATGTAAATTTAAGAGTATTTTCAACATTCTTTATTGGTGATAAGGTGACCAAAATGTACATACACAGAAGAGTAACGACAATGAACAAGTATACACACAAAAAACAGACATTTTTCTGGCTGTGGTCTTGGACAATCTGATGCAGTAAAGAGTCCTGAGATACAGTATGTTTTTCCAATCTTGTAGGGTAAGATGGCAAACCACGGCTATGAAGAAAGTATAGTTATCCTAAATAAAAAAGGGGGGCTGGACTAAATAGACTGATTTATAATAGTTACATTAAAAAAAAAGAATAAAAACAGATATAATGTTAGCAAACAAAATAAATACATGTATACACATACATATAAATATATATACACACACACACACTCACCAACACACGTATTGTGGGAAAAACAAGTGAAGCAAAGGTAGAAAAAAAGTAGGTGGACATAGAGGCAAAACTCAGGTGGAATTGTGGACACATAAGCAGCTTAGTTTTGGTTTTAGTGAGGTTTGAACTATGGATAGGTGATAAGTGTGTAATAAATGTAATTCAGGTTTCATTAAAGGCTGACATTTTGTTTTGTGTGTGTGTGCTGTCATTATTTTCAACATTGAAGTAGGAATCTCATTCTACCTCTAACATTTAAAACTTTTTAGCAAACCCCACAAACAATATTTATACATGAAGGGATAGTTATGAGTAATGCACATTTTGTACTATAAATATTTACAGAAAATGTCTTCTTATATACCGTATTAGCAGCAACAATATAGCCTAGTCTTGACAACAAATGTATTCCCTGTTCCCTCCAAAAGTTAACAGACACAATGTTAAATCATATCTATATATCACAAAAATACTACTATATATGTGGTCAAAGTCATAATTAGCACACAATGTGCATCAATATTCACTGGAAATTGCCTCTAATATATTAGCAGCAACAAAAATCATTGCTACTGTCAATGTAATCCCTATTCCCTCCAAAATTGATACTATAAAAACGTGACGATTCTGTAATCCGATGACTAAAATGACATCTATTGATAAAAGTTGTAATATAAGACAACACATATGAGTACATGATAATCAAAATAACAACTGTTGTAGATAAAAAGTTAATATTTACTGAAATCTCTTGCTGTTGCTGTCCCCATTCAACCAGACTGACAGCTCTGGTATGTTTGGAACTATTTGGAGCTACATGAACCACGCGACGGCGCTGCGGCGAGATCAAAGCGTATCGTAACTTTCTCTCTCTCCATGCCTCTGGTGTGGGCGTGTCTGTTGAATGAGCTGAAACCACGCCCACTCAGGACATGGGTAGTCTGCAGCTTTAACCCCGTCACTCATGGTGTCATACTTGGAAAAATATTTTCCCCTAAAACATGAACTAATAAACAAACATGCATAACTATAACTATGCAATGAAACATGAACATTATAGAACGGTACAAGAGTACAAGACTGAATTCCTTTGCACAAAATGAACCAGAAGTCCCTGCTCCAGGTGACTGCTTCCTTCAACAATATTGTAGCGTTAGAGGGGCGGGGTCATTCTCTACTGTGGGCTCATGACATCGTGAGTCCACACATTGGCCCCGCCCACATGAAACCAAGCCAGGAAAGAGATGAAATGGCCTAAATTCAGAATTCAGTCTCATGTAGATCTCAGAGTTTCCACATGATTACAGCAACCATATCCCAACATTTCTAGAGTGTTTAGACAAAAACTTTGGATTCAACTTTTACAGGCTCTTTAAGTATTGTAGTCTCTATGTATTATAACTGATGTTGTTCACATCACTTACAATGTTGTTTTTTATTTTCAGATTTATTGACCAGATGGTGGGTTTTTAAGTGGAAACCACAGATCTCATTTGTGTTTTTTTGTTTTCTTCTTGATATAGCTTTTGGCCATTTAAATCTCGTTGTGATTTGATAGAGGTGATCTCTTTGAACAAAATATTATTTAAATAAGACTTGATGATTATGGGCCCACAGAGCGTAAATCTGAGCCATATCTGAGTCTAGAAAAAAATAAGATAAATAAAATCAGGAGAGGCTGAGATTTTTCATATATTTATTCATATATCATGTTCGGTTTGGAGATAAAAAAAATTATATTAAATTTAATGTTCAGTATTCACAGATTAAAAACATTTATGACGTGATTTAAAGCTTTAAAGCTTTTAACGGCTCCTCTGTGAAATTTACAAACGTGTTCAGATCCCAGTGAAGAGTTAACGGTCACTGTGGACACGTGACCCTCCTGGCCGAAGAAGAGGACTCAGCCTCACGCGCTCTGATCTCAGCCAATCCTGAGCGAGCAGCGGAACACCGTACTCTGTTTGGAGACTGTATATGAAGCTCGAGCGGCATTACCGACCTTCATTCGTTACTGAGAGTTTCATCAGCAAACATGCCGGACGCACCGAAAGCTGCCAAGAAAGGCTCCAAGAAAGCCGTCTCTAAGGCCACCAAGAGCGGCAGGAAGAGGAGGGCAAGGAGAAAGGAGAGCTACGCCATCTACGTCTACAAGGTCCTCAAGCAGGTCCACCCTGACACCGGGATTTCCTCCAAGGCCATGGGCATCATGAACTCCTTCGTCAGTGATATTTTTGAGCGCATTGCCGGGGAGGCCTCCCGTCTGGCTCACTACAACAAGCGCTCCACCATCACCTCCAGGGAGATCCAGACCGCCGTCCGCCTGCTGCTGCCCGGAGAGCTGGCCAAGCACGCCGTGTCAGAGGGAACCAAGGCCGTCACCAAGTACACCAGCTCGAAGTAAACCTGCCCATCCCTAAACAACACAAAGGTCCTTTTAAGGACCACACAAATGCACCCTTAAGAGTTTATAGTGCCATCAAAGTGTTACTTCATCAAAGAATGAAGAACCCTTTTATAAAAGCTACAATCTACGTATGGAAAAGTGACGGAAACAGGTAAGAGAGGTAATAAAAGCAAGGAAAATGTTGCCAAAACGGTAAAAAAAAAAAGTAGTATGTAAAACTATGTAGTGGCATTAGGGGAAACAAGGGTTATTAAATGGAAAATTGTAGCTTAAAAGGGCTCTGTGTAAAGTATTTTGCTTCAAAACTTCTTACTTGTTAGTATTTAATAGTTCACACTTTATCCCGATGTGAAGGATGGCTCTTTACGTTTTCCGTGTTTGCCTGTATAAGCCTGTGGAGTTATTTCTCTAGAGTATTCTGGCCGAGCTTTCTGCAAAATCTCAACGGAAGTGATGTTTGGTATTACGTTATGTGTGCACCCCCTTGCTCTGTTAATACCTGACAACGGCGTGTTGAATGGAGAAGGCTGCTTCCGCGAGTAAACCACCGGCTAGCTCAGCCCAAACACCCACACAAACTCAGCGAAAACATAAAACAACTAAGATAGTTTTATCCACCGAAGCCTTTCAAGCTTAAAGAGTGTGACCGACGCCGGGGGAAATCGAGGATAAATATTGGTGGAGCATTGGAGAAATGGAGGGAGCTACACTCGGGATAAATACCGATCCAAAGATGGTCGTCTTGCTGTGAAAGATGCTATCCCAACAATGCCTGTCACGTTGCTCATTTAGTGTTTTCCCAGTAATTCTGCATCTCTTTCTTGCTTCCTGGAACTGGACTCAATTTACTGCGTTTTTTTTTTTTGATACTTAGTTAATAAAATATCTTCGACACTTAATGTCAGCTATCTGATAACCGCGGTTGAGGCACCATTATCAGAGCTAAGCAACGTCTGCCCTGTTGCTTCTGCTCTAAAACGCGTCCCACTCAGTACAATTGTTGGTGGAACTTTTAAGTGTTACTTCACTTACCTCCTCTGTATACATGATGCCGGTAAATCCCCTTGGTCTGCGTGTGTATCAGCTGATAAACCGGAGGCTCGTTCATGAGCAAGGAGCGCGCCGTTGTGGACGAGCAACACAATGTTGTTGCAGTTCGCCTAATGGCCGGCGGCGTCGCTACACTGGTATTTTTCTAAATCTTGCATAGAGCCCCTTTAATTGATAATATTTTTTCATAACCTGAGCTAAAAGTGTCATTATCATTCTAAAATCACGATACACCATTCTAGAGTCCAATCATTTTCACTTCTGCCCTTGCCTAAAAATGTCTGAAGTTTATATTTTAAGTAACATTGCATGGGTAGGTTAGGAATTTGGTGAAAAGGTTTACAACTGAAGCCCTGCATTTTCAAACAAAGCACAAAAAAAGCAACAATTTGGGTTGAAGATATACATTTATTCACACAAATGCTGAAAATTGTATTTTTAGTGCAATTTTGAAAGTATTTTTTACACTGCAGTGGGTGTATAGATACAAAAGAGTATTAGGACCATTAAAAATAGTAATAGTAAAAATAATAATTCTGTCATTTGTCTTAGAATTAGAGAAAAAACACATACCAAATATTTTTTTTGTTAAATGTCCCTAATCCTCTGTACATACATTCATACAAGTAAAAAAAAAAACAGATCTGTTTTTAAAAAATTACTTTAAAATTACATTTCTACGCTGTGATCAGCAAGGCCTTAAGCAGCATACTTAAAACCAACCTGAAAGATTTGAGGCTTTTAAGAAAACATTTGGGGCCGAAGCCCCATGATTCACCCCCTCACTCCATCCATGCTGTTATCATTGGAAAACAGAGTAAATAATATATGTGAATACATGGCCCTTTAGGGCTTCCATACATTTTCAACATGAATTCATATTTATACATATCATATGAATTCATATACTCTATCAATTTAAGCCAGTGTCACTCTACCCTGCTCAACCAAAAAGCCAAATAGTGAAAAAAAAAAAAAAAGAACTTTTGCAAGAGCCACAATCTGGTGAAAATGGGCAAAAACAGCTTGAAGAAGTATAAATAAGTTAAAGGTGGCAAAAATGGTCCAAAAACGGCAAAGAACTGGAAAAAAAGAAAGAAGAGTGACTTAAATGGACAAAAAGCAGTCAAGAGTGGCAAAATGGGGCAAAGAAATAGGAAACAATAGGTATTAAAGGGAAAAGCATAGCTTAAATGGGCAAAAAAAAAATGGTGAAAAATGGCAAAAATGGAATAAAAGTGGCTGAAAGAAGTTAAAAAAAAGGGCAAAAAAAGAGAAGAAACAAGTGGTATTTAAAGGCAAAGGGTAGATTAAATGGGTGAAAAGCAGGCAAAAAATGGTGAAAAGGGGCAAAAATGGGATAACAGTGGCAACAAGAAGTGGCTAAAATGCTCATAAAAGTAGGAAAAAGTTGTATTTAATGGCAACGGTATGGGATAAATGGTACAATTAAGTTTGGCAATGAAAACCTTCTGTATAAGTCTGGGAAAGAAACTGATTATTGTGATAAATTTCTGAGGTCAAAATTTCTCTTTTCTGAGATTTTCTGGGGGAATAATATTTAAAATGAAGACCTAACATCAAGAGCCACATGTGACTCCAGAGCCCTCAGTTGAGTAACACTGATTTAAGCTGAAAGAATAGATAAAGCACAGACAGACATTAAAATAAATAGAGGAGAACTATGATGGAGATAAACCAGAGATAAAGTTCCACATGACACCACCAGCCCTGTTGGAGTAATCGTCCATTCTCCTGATGGAATCAGAGCACAGAGGACAACAGTAGATGGCGCCAGAGCACAGAGAGTGTCACAGCCAAGTTCAAATCTACAGAAGAAGAATGTGTCTGTGTGGATCTTCCCCTACGTCCTCAGAGCCTCTTTAAAGCTCTGTGAAAACAGAGGAATGCACCGCTCCGCTTCACCCTCAGTACGGCTGACAAAGGTCATGATGAAGAGCTGAGTGAGTCGGCGACTTTAAATCCTGTTTTCTATGTAGATTAAGAACATTTAAGCTTTATTAAACCTACAGTGATCCTTGGATTGCTTTTTTGAAGGACAGTAGCAGAGTGTTAATGTAGATACCCTTGGATTAACTCTGTTTTTGACTCATGTAACCACCCTGTCACCAGATGAACTGAGAAAAGCCAAAGTGTGACACTGCAAAGACCCTGCAGCGCTTCTTTTCTGTTGTTTTAAAGACATTACATATGTGGATTCAGGGAAAATAAGGTGGCAAATTTGAAAAAGAAGCCTGTCCACCGCTCCTCTCCACCCATTCTTCCATCCTCCCCGTGGTTATCCATCTGTCTGACTGCTGGCAGGCGCCAGAACACCCGAGAACCAGTAGAACATGTCGACCTTTCGCTTTGGACAACACCTCATCAAGGCCTCGGCCGTGTTCCTGCAGACGGAGCTGTCCTTCGCTCTGGTCAACAGGAAGCCCGTTGTGCCCGGACACGTGCTGATCTGCCCCCTGAGACCGGTGGAGCGTTTCCGGGACCTTCAACCCAACGAGGTGGCGGATTTATTTAGCACCACTCAGAGAGTCGCCAACTTGGTGGAGAAGCACTTCAACGCCACCTCGCTCACCATCGCCATCCAGGACGGCCCCGAAGCCGGGCAGACGGTGAAGCACGTCCACGTCCACGTGCTGCCCAGGAAGGCCGGGGACTTTGAGAGGAACGACAGCGTCTATGACGAGCTGCAGAAGCACGATCGAGAAGAGGAGGACGTTCCCTCAAAGTGGAGGACAGAGGAGGAAATGGCAAAAGAAGCTTCAGACCTGAGGACACAGCTGCAGGAGCAATGATGCATGTTATGTTAACTTATACATCATCTGCATTTATGTAGTATGACTGAAAAAGTTCTGTTAGAAATAAGAATAAATAAAAAGATTTTTCACTGTGTTAAAGAAGATGGTAAAGGACTGCTAGAAAGAAGAAGAGCCACTCAGGTTAGATTGAGTTCATCCTTCCTTATTAACAGGTTAAATGTAGTTATGTCTGACATGGAGATGTGTTTAACGCTTTTAAGATGTCTAATGTGCTCCCAGTTTCTCATCAACATCACACACCTGTTATAAACTGATGAATTAGTCTTCATGTTCAGATCTGATGGGAGGCAGGACTTGTTTTTTCTTCTTCACATGGCTGAGCTATACTGCTTCTGGGCTTTGTATTTTGATAGAATGATGGCACTGGGAGAAAAGGTTGAAATAAGCGTTAAGTCTAAAAGTGTAATAATATGATCAAGATCGGTGTTTGTACACTGAAACATGGAACATTTTCCTCATTTCACCAAAAACATCGCTGCAAGTTTATGTGAAACAATAAAAGGGCAATTCCTGGCTTTTGGTGACTTTTCAGTGTAAAAACCTTTGGGAAAATAATACCTTTATTCCAGTTCATCAGCTTAAATGTAGAAAATGAAATAATTAACCATCAGTAATATGCATTTGGAGAGCTTAAGCACCTGAAAAATCAGAATTATTTCAGAAAAAAACTTAGAAATTCCACCCTGTTAGGAGATATTACATAGGTATTGCAAATTGATAATACACATATTCACACTTAGCTTTCTCTTAGACTTTCTTTGACCCTTTATTTTATCATGCTAGTTGTATTAATGTTTTAAATGTCTACTTTGGGGCTTTTTTTGCCTGTATTGATAGGGGGAGATGGTGGATAGAGTCTGAAACAAGCAGCCCCACACTGCAGTGAGCAATAGGGTGCGATGCCCTTCTTATCAAACCTGTGGGGTACTGGGAAAAAAGCACAGAAAAGATAGTTTGCAACCAACCAACAAATAAATGCTAAGAAGGACTAGATGGAACGACAAGTATCTGACAGAAATCATGATAACTGAAGTCATAACAACTATATAAGCAGAATAAATTAACTTTTTATTTAATGTGATAAAAATAAAAATGTTTTAATTAATTGAATATTAAAAATAAGATGAATCTTTATGAGAATTTATATATTTTAAACTATGGTGTACAGATTTTTTGAAGTTAAATGATAAAAACTTCAGTGAATATTTGTGTGTGTGTGTGTGTGTGTGTGTGTATATATATATATATACAGTGCTTAACAAATTTATTAGACCACCTGTCATATTTGTCTCAAAAACCATTCAGCATTATGAAGTGCTTTAATGCGGACTCTTTCATTTTCACTGAGCTCTCCACGTTTTACCATTTTGAACAGGAATGAGGAATTTCAAACTGAATTCACCCAAATTTGAGCCGGCTCACAGGGCTTCTCTGAGAAGTCAGAAATGAATCAAGCAGAACATTCAAG
Source organism: Cheilinus undulatus (assembly GCF_018320785.1). NCBI lineage: Eukaryota > Metazoa > Chordata > Actinopteri > Labriformes > Labridae > Cheilinus > Cheilinus undulatus. The sequence continues at coordinate 2,786,641 of NC_054868.1, forward strand.
CACTAAAACTCATTTTTCTGTTCAGGAATGCAAGTAAATAACTATAATTTGACATGTTAATCAAGAAATATTAATGTGCTTTACTAGTTTTTCAGGTTTTTTTTGTAAATAAGTAAATTTGAAAATTCATGGATAACAATAATAATTCTATTTTAGCATTAAAAATATCATTTGGGTTAAAAAGCTTCTACATATTGGTGTATTAACCATTGCAGAAAGATAAAAAATGATTTTGATAATTACCAGTGCTGTTAATTTAGGGCAGCTGTGGCATAAACCTTACTCTGGTTAGGGTTAGAGCGGTCCAATAAATTTCTTAAGCACTGTGTGTATATGTATATATATATATATATATATATACTATACTGTACTATACTATACTAGTCCTAGAGCAGTCCTCTACAAAGAAATAATGGCTAATCTGACAATAGTTTATAGCAGGGAAGGGAAGAGTTTTTTTTTGCGACTCTCACCTCTCAGAGTTAAGGTGAGCCTGGAAACAAAACATACATCAGATACAGAAGATAAGACCACCTTACGTTACAGATCTTAAACCTGGAGTCTGTCATTTTATTTATGTCAGTTAAGTGACTATGGTTACACCTAATGGAGTAACGGCTAATGGCTGCTGCACATTAATTTGGAACAGTGTGATGATTTTTTTGGCCGGAACAACTTGTGAAGTTCAGACGGTGTCCATATATCAGAAGTTAATAGACACCAATGGAATTTCCAGTGCCAATCAGAATTGACATTCACCAAGACCATGGTATAAATATATACATATATATATGTATATGTTATATTTATATATACATATATATATATATATATATATATTTTTTTTAATGCAATTTAATCATTTGACTAAGTTTGACCACAGCTTGCTCCCGTAGTCCTCCAGAGAGGATGTTTACGTGCTTGGGGGTGAGGAGGTGAGAGAGTCAGACACAGCCAGCAGTGATGAGTGAGCAGACAGACCCAGGTCTGATTAATGGTGATTTTCTTTTTAAAAAGCTGGAGAATGTTAGCGAAGACAAAACCTAAACTGTGGGTACATGCTGCAGTGATGAACCGTCTTCACACCAAAGCACAACAAGTCTGAAGTTCCACCTTCAGGGAAAGCACATCTTTGCTAATGTTAGCAAAGACGCTAACAATAACATGGGATCAATCCATGACAGCTAATGTTTCTAATGTAAGCAAAGACAATAACAACAACACGGGATCAAGCCATGGTAGCTAATGTTGCTAATGCTAGCAATGAGCCTAACAACAACACGGGATCAAGCCATGAAAGCTAACATAGCTAATGTTAACAAAGAGACTAACAACAACATGGGATCAATCCATGATAGCTAATGTTGCTAATGTTAGCAAAAAGGCTAACAGCAACACGGGATCAATCATGATAGCTAATGTTGCTGATGCTAGCAATGAGCCTAACAACAACTCAGGATCAAGCCATGACAGCTATGTTGCTAATGTTAGCAAAGATGCTAACAACAACATGGGATCAATCCATGACAGCTAATGTTAGTAAAGATGCTACCATGTTACATTTGCTAATGTAAGCAAAGACACTAACAACAGCAAGGGATCAAGCCATGGTAGCTAATGTTGCTAATGCTAGCTATGAGCCTAACAACAAGGGATCAAGCCATGATAGCTAATGTTGCTAATGTTAGCAAAGACGCTAACAGCAACAAGGGATCAATCCATGATAGCTAATGTTGCTAATGCTAGCTATGAGCCTAACAACAAGGGATCATGCCATGATAGCGATTGTTGCTAATGTAAGCAATGACGCTAACAACATGGGATCAAACCATGATAGCTAATGTTGCTAATAATAGCAAAGACGCCAAAAACAACACAGATCAAGTCATGATAGCTATTGTAGCTAAAGTTAGCAAAGACGCTAACAACACGGGATAAAGCCATGATAGTTAATGTTGCTAATGTAACCAAAAAGGCTAACAGCAACACGGGATCAATCCATGATGGCTAATGTTGCTAATGTTAGCAAAGACACTCACAGCAATATGGGATCAAGCCATGACAGCTAATGTTGCTAATGTTAGCAAAGATGCTAACAACAACATGGGATCATACTATGGTAGCTTATATTGCTAATGTTAGCAAAGAGGCTAACAGCAACACGGGATCGATCCATGGTAGCTAATGTTGCTAATGCTAGCTATGAGCCTAACAACAAGGGATCAAGCCATGATAGCTAATGTTGCTAATGTAAGCAAAGACGCTAACAACATGGGATCAAGCCATGATAGCTAATGTTGCTAATGTTAGCAAAGACGCTAACAGCAACACGGGATCAATCCATGACAGCTAATGTTGCTAATGTTAGCAAAGAGGCTAACAGCAACATGGGATCGATCCATGGTAGCTAATGTTGCTAATGCTAGCTATGAGCCTAACAACAACATGGGATCAAGCCATGACAGCTAATGTTTCTATTGCTAGCAAAGATGCTAACAACAACACGTCAGACCACTCCTTCCAGCTGCTTCAGGACAGTTTTCTTCTTCAGCTGCTCAGATAAATGCTGAAAAGTGCTCCAAAACTTTGAGACAGTCCTGTTTGTTAACAATACTTATCCAGTGTAGAAATCCACGCTGGAATCGGCAAAATTGAAGCTTATTAGTGATCTTTACACTGAAAATATGATGCGTTCAGGTAACCTTAGTAAATTAGACTACTGTATTCTATGTGTTATGATATGTTCAAATGTCACATAAAAATGGGAAAATGTGGTTTTTGATAAAAACTTCAAAAAATACAGTGTGAATATGTGTTTATATTTGAGGGATATACAATAGATGTGACAGACTGAATCAGAGCTTTTTAACTCAAGCTCTACTCAGATAAGACCACTTGGAGTTTAAATATTTGCCCCTATTTTGTCTTTCCACCAAACAATAGGAAGTATTGATTGTGGTAGCGATAAGGACTCAGATCAGCACTTTAATGTGATGTACATAGAATTAAAATAATTAAATACTTGACAATAACAACCTTTAGACATCTAAAAACATAAAAATAAACTTAAACTATAAAAAAAAAAAAATGCTGTGATTAACCATGATTAATCAGTGATAGTGACGACTGGATGACCCCACCACCCTAATATTTCTGTATGTGGCTCCAGTGGAAAAAGTTTGGACACCCCTGCACTATAAACTGCACTTATCCTGTCCTATCATCAGGCCCGAGCCTTCCAGATTCAAATAATCTCAATCTGGTTTCTTGAACATGGAAATGAGTACTCCAGTGGCCCCCAGTCACCATATCTCAGTCCAGTAGAGCTTCTCTTGGATGTGGTGGAACGGGAGATTCACACCATGGATGTGCAACTGACAAATCTGCAGCAACTGAAGTTTGAATTAAGGTAGAGGGAATTATTAACAGTTTCAAATACCATTTTGTTTGGGACAAAACATTGATTTATTCATTATAGAAACTGATATTAGTTTAGCTTTAATTTTAAGCTCGACCATTTGTGTAGGAGTATTTACCTTCTCCTTACCGTTACCCATTTCACAAAGGTGGATTTTTTTTTTAAGAGTCGAAAAAATAATTACTAATTTTATTTGATTTAGATTTACCTTAATTTGAAATGTTTTGACAGAACAAACAAGCGGGTTTAAATTCTTGAGCTGTTGGCTATATTATACAGCAGGGGTGTCAAACTCAATCACAGCAGGGGTCGGATCCTGAATTAAGGTCTAACCTGAGGGCCTAACAGGGTCCACATTTAACCAAACTGTCCTCATTTTTGCCGGTACATTATACATTATAGGGGGAAAAAAACTAGCACTGATGATAAATTATTTTGAGATTTAAAAAGTCAAAATGATAAGTTAAAAGGCTCAAAATCTGAGATAAAAAAGTCAAAATTATTAGTGCAAAAGGTCGAAACACAAAATTAGATGTTAAAATAATGCTTTTAAAAGGCATTAAATAGAAAAGAAAATCACAGTCATGTTTTTAAGGCCAAAATAGAACTTGAAATTTAAAACTGTGAACCTTAAAGGTCAAAATATGACATAAAAGGTCTAAATTATAAACTGCAAAGGTCAAAACATGAGATAAAAAGTCAAGTATAAACAGAAAAATCCAAAATATCAGACAAAAGTCAAAAAAATTAATTGAAAAAGCCTAAATATGAGCTGAAAGTCCAAATAATAAAATCAAAAGGTCACACTATGGGATAAAAAGTCCAAATAATAAATATTAAAAGCTCAAAACACAAGATTAAAGTCGAAATAATAGATAGATAATAATAGATAGATGTGCTATTGAAACTACGAAATGAAAACTCGAATGAACTTCCCACATTTTTTTTTATCTAATTATTTTTAATCTTTACATTTTTATGACTTATGGATATTTGATATAGTCAAGGTTAAGTGTACATTTTTATACTGAAGGAAATCCGGCCTCATATTTCAAAGAAAATATCATCTTTCAGGCTGGGTGTAACTGTACCATGGGCCGGATTTGGCCCCCGGGCCTTGAGTTTGACTCCTATGTTATACAGTATTTATGAAAAACTGAAAATTAGCTATTTTTTCCTTATAAATTAAAGTTTTTTTTAAACCTTTGTAATAATTTTGCCAGTATGACGAGGTAAATGTATGGTAAAGAAAGTTCATTTTTCCTATTTTATTATAAAAAATTGAAATGGCTATATTTACCACAAAACGTCCACCCACATTACTTTAACAATAATAATAACCTCTATATGACACCATTATATAACCTTTATTATGGAGCTGTTTTTAAAAACAAAGTGATGAAGAGTTTTACCAGGACAGGGATAAAAAGAACATAAAGCATTAAACATGCTAGTCATAAAATCACCAGAAAAGGCAAAATTAAGAAAAAACTACAAACACTGAAAGACATTTTAAAATCGTTTTTTAGGAAACTGGTTCTTTAAAGGAATCCTAAAGTAGAAATTCAGCTGAAATGTAGATTATCAGTGAAACCAGGAGAGGCTTTGACAGTATGTATGAGTTCATATTTTCATGTTGTAACAGTTTGGTGTTAAAATGATTGTGGCTGCTGAGTTGCTGGTTAGATGTTCTTTATTTGTTATAATTCATGCTCAGTTTTCACAGAGTCAAACAGACAGATGAATCCTCAGCCACCGATTAAAACAGCCATGGACAGAAAAGGACATTTTTTCTTATGTTAAAATGATATAAAGCTTGTATGTTTTGTGTGTAAATCAGAAAGGTGTTCAGAAAGGGTTAACATCCGCTGTGGACACGTGGCCCCTCCTCATATGTTTTCACGGGGCCTGAGCCCATGGAAAACCCCTGCAGAGGACTCAGCTCTGATCTCAGCCAATCCTGAGCGAGCAGCGGAACACCGTACTCTGTGTGGAGACTGTATAAGAACAGCGAGCAAAACTGCTAGCTTCTATTCGTTTCTGAGAGTTACAGCAACAAACATGCCTGACGCACCGAAAGCTGCCAAGAAAGGCTCCAAGAAGGCCGTCTCTAAGGCCACCAAGAGCGGCAGGAAGAGGAGGGCAAGGAGAAAGGAGAGCTACGCCATCTACGTCTACAAGGTCCTCAAGCAGGTCCACCCTGACACCGGGATTTCCTCCAAGGCCATGGGCATCATGAACTCCTTCGTCAGTGATATTTTTGAGCGCATTGCCGGAGAGGCCTCCCGTCTGGCTCACTACAACAAGCGCTCCACCATCACCTCCAGGGAGATCCAGACCGCCGTCCGCCTGCTGCTGCCCGGAGAGCTGGCTAAGCACGCCGTGTCAGAGGGAACCAAGGCCGTCACCAAGTACACCAGCTCGAAGTAAAGCTGCTCAACCTTAAACAACACAAAGGTCCTTTTAAGGACCACACAAATGCACCTTTAAGAGTTTATAGTGCCATGAAAGTGATACTGGGAATGGTTGTGTTTATTCATTATGATCGGTGAGCTACACTATTTTGTGAGGAAACCCATGAAGTAGTTTGAATGTGCAACGTCTCCAGAGCCTTCACTGAGAATACTACGGTTGTGTTTTTCATACGCAAGAACGTCATTTTTACCATTAGTAAAAGTTTAATGCAGTTGTACTGGGGTGGTTACTTAATATTACTCCGTTGGTACATGGATGCGATTTAATTCAAAGAACACGTTGGTATGACAACTCATCTGTCACATAACCTTTGTTGGACTTTCAAATAATAAAAAAATGTTGTACTTCTGAATAATAATAAAGATTAAATAATCTATCAGTGATGCTCAATATGTGGCTCTTTTATGTCTTCATTTGAGAGGCTACGTCCCCAGAAACCTTCAAAAGGGAAGCCCTGACCTGAGAAATCCTCATGGCAAGTCACATTGATGAGTTTGTTTCCTACACTCATGCAGTTGGCTTTATATGTCAACTTAAGTATTTATGTCTGTATTTTCCATTGCCCTTAATGGCATTCTTCACCTGTTTTCATTTTTTTTTTACCACTTTTAATCTGATTTTCCAGCTACTAGCCCATTTTTGCTACTTTTATCCTGCTTTTTCTATTTGCATTTTTTCACCCTCTTTTGTCACTTTTTTGCCCCTTTGCCCATTTAAGCTGTATTTTTGCCATTGAATGCAACATTTTTTCTTAACATTTTGCCTCTCAATAATGCTTTTTGCCCAGTTTAGTCACTTTTTGACCCATTTTTGCCATGTTGTGACCATTTTGCCACTTGTAACTCATTTTTTTTCATTTCCCACCAGTTTTTGTCACTTCATACCCTTTCTGCCACCTTTGGCTTATTCTTTTTTACCTCTTTAAACCAGTAGATTGTGACATTTGCAAAGGTATTTTCACCAGTTTGGTTAAGTAACGCTGCTCTGTATGGTTATAAAGCATTCAAACAGCTAACAAAATATGACAGTCATCACTGATTTTACCTGTCGTACATATGAAGTTGATGAGAAATACTTGAATAATTTGCAGGTTTTCTGAGTAGTAGGCCTTCTGCGTGTCAGTGCATGTATATAAAATGCTTCTGTTGGAACAAATATACTGGAATTACAGAGAGCATTAAGAGAAGCTGTCTTATTCAGGTACATACAAATGTAAACTCTTTTCTTTAAGCCTTCAAACCACATGGATTGAATTATATTTCTTTAATCATCTGTTAGTCAGAGTCGGTTTTCTTTTTTTTTTTTTTAAACGCTAATCAAGAGTATATTTTCGTCTTGGATTAGGTAAAAATAACCTGATTCATCACGATGTCAAATTGATCAAGCTATTAATTTATTGAAGTCGTTGTAGGACGTGTATTATCCTTTTAAGTAGAAAAATATTAAATATAAATGAAAGTCCAGGTTATATGGTAAAACGTCTGCTTTATTCGTGTTTTTATAAACGGTGGTCTTTTGTATGTAATGTGAAGGGCTTTTCAAAGGACACAATTTTCCTTCTCGGTGCAAGGCGGGAGCCAGTGCAGAGCGTGCTCTTCTCTGATTGGTTTACCGCTGTAACGGTTCGAGCTCGAGGAGCAGAGCCCTTTATTAACACGGCGAGCAGCCCGCTGACCTCATTCTTTGAATCTACTTGAACAAACCGCTGCTGTAACCATGTCTGGACGAGGAAAGACCGGCGGAAAGGCTAGAGCCAAGGCAAAGAGCCGCTCCTCCCGTGCCGGACTCCAGTTCCCGGTGGGTCGTGTCCACAGGCTGCTCCGGAAAGGAAACTACGCACAAAGAGTTGGTGCCGGAGCCCCCGTCTACCTGGCCGCTGTGCTCGAGTATCTCACCGCCGAGATCCTCGAGCTGGCCGGAAACGCTGCCCGCGACAACAAGAAGACCAGGATCATCCCCCGTCATCTGCAGCTGGCTGTCCGCAACGACGAGGAGCTCAACAAGCTGCTGGGAGGAGTCACCATCGCTCAGGGAGGGGTGCTGCCCAACATTCAGGCTGTCCTGCTGCCCAAGAAGACTGAGAAGCCCGCCAAGAAATAACCAGACACAGTCTCCAGAACAGCACAGGACTAAAGGCTCTTTTAAGAGCCACGCATCTTTTCTACAAAGAGCTCTTTCTCAATTCGTTTAAAAAAACCTCTGTGTTAAAAGGGATATGGAAACGATGGGAAGTGGGTCATTTTTTCTTAGATGCGGCTGATTGCTTTTGTCATAGTGTAATTGATATTGAAACACACCGCACTTATTTTATTACGTGTTATCAAACTTCAGGTGGCAGTGACAGAACATCCAGCGACCAACGTCTTGGGGCTGGTAACGAATAAAGAGGTCTGAATTTTATCCAGCGTTACTCGCCCCTACTCAACCAAAATGCAGGAAAATTGGTAAGAAGTGGGTGACACGTTATAAACAACGAATTAAAAGTGGCAAAAAAAAATAGTCAGTGTGTCACATACATGGCAAAAAGCGCCGAAAAAATTGGCAGAGTGGCAAAGAGAAGTTCAATGACAAAAGACTGCTGAAATGGGAATGCTGGCACCTTATTTTTAGGATTTTCTGCGGGAATAACATTTCAAATTAAGACATTAAGAGCCACAAATCATCTCAAAAGAGCTACGCGTTGAGTAGCAACTAATTCACGAACAGGGGCAATACAGTAAATTGTAATTACTATCCCCACCAGAAAGGTAGGCTATATTCAGCAGCATCATAGTAGGAAAAACTCTGAAGTGGCTGTAGGTGGCTCTTAAAAGAGCCTTAGTTGTGGATTAGCAGCATTGAAGCTCCAATCTAAGCTCTCTCTCCGCGGATGCGGCGGGCCAGCTGGATATCTTTGGGCATGATGGTGACCCTCTTGGCGTGGATGGCGCACAGGTTGGTGTCCTCGAAGAGCCCGACCAGGTAAGCCTCTGAGGCCTCCTGCAGAGCCATGACGGCCGAGCTCTGGAAGCGCAGGTCGGTCTTGAAGTCCTGGGCGATCTCTCGGACCAGGCGCTGGAAGGGCAGCTTGCGGATGAGCAGCTCAGTGGACTTCTGGTAGCGCCGGATCTCACGCAGAGCCACGGTGCCGGGCCTGTAACGGTGAGGCTTCTTGACGCCTCCGGTGGCCGGGGCGCTCTTGCGGGCAGCCTTGGTGGCCAGCTGCTTCCTGGGGGCTTTACCTCCGGTGGATTTACGAGCGGTCTGTTTGGTTCTCGCCATAGTCTCTTATTCTCTTTATGAGTAACAGAAACTGAGCGGAGAGGAGCTGCTCTTAAAGCGGAGCAGCAGGGGCCGTGACCCGGTGACGCAGCTTCAGACCTCCGCTCTCTGATTGGCCTGCTCCTAGAGCTCAGCCCTCCTGGAGGAAACCCACCGACTCAAAGCTCCGCTGACTATTGGACCAAAATCTGTTCAAACTTTCCGCGAAAGATGTGAGCAGGCCTCCGTCCGTTACCCCCCCCCCTTTGTCCTACAGTTTAGCTTTACTAAACGAGAAAATTAAATTTCATTTAACTCCATTATAGAACAGAATAAATCAAACACACTCTGCTCTTTCTGTCTGAATCAAAAACAACCAGGACTGAGTTCTAAATCACAATTGGATGTATCCTTTTGTTTGTACTATATTAATTATATATAATGATATTATGTTTTATGTTTGCTAACATGGAGCAATAGGTCTGAAATAAAGTAAACTGTGCAGTTCAGAGTGCAAAATGTGCATTTAAATGCCAAATAAAATGGTAAGACATCCACGAAGGAGGACTCTCAGGGATAACATATATATATAGATATATATATATATATATATATATATATATATATATTTAGGACATTTAAGTAGACCCACATTCTAACATGCTGCCATCCTGCTGATTTTGACTGATCAGTTGATTTCTCTGGCCACTGAGTAGAAGGAAGGAAGACTCCATCAAGTCAGTCCATCTTGTGGGAGATTCTCCAGGAAGCATGGGGTGAAATCTCATCAGAGTACCTTGAAAAATTGACAGCCAGAGACAGCCAAGGTCTGCATGGCTGTAAGTTTAAAGTGCATTTTTCATTAAAATCATTATTTCTAACTCTGACAATGTCAGCATGTCTGGTTCATTTGCTGTATTTTATATTCAGACTATATATATATATATATATATGTATATATATATATATATATATATATATATATATACACACACAGTTAGCCTATTTTTCCACCCTTTGCCCATTTTTTACACTTGAACTTATTTTTACACCACTTTTTAACCGCTTTTCAACATTTTTTCCAAACCATTATTCACCTTCCTAGCCCTTTTTGGTCACTGCTATAACATGTTAGTCTTTTTTTTAACTTATTTTTGCCACTCTCTGTCACTTCTAACCCATTGTTGCCACACTTTCATTGCTTTTCACTGTCATCCCTCATGCTTTTTTGCCTTTCTCAGCCATTTTAACCCATTTTACCACTCTGTTACCCATTTTTGTCAGTTTTAGCAAGCCCTTCATGCTTAGCTGAAGTCTGACATTACTTCTTAAATAGCTCCGTTTAATGTGTCCATCCATGTTAACATTTTTATATTCTATTTTATGAAAGGAGTTTTCATTTTGAAAAAGACTATATTTGACCAATCAATTAAAAACATTTGTGTTGCGTTGATAAGAGGGATTATCATCAGATTAAACAGAATGATCACAGATCACCATTACAGTGGATCATGATTTGGTGGCCTCCTCATGGGCCCTCTGGGCCTCACAGAGCTCTCCTGTTTATCCCCCTTATGGGCGGTCTTGACTCAGTTCTGTCACTTCTTGGTGGGACATTCAAAAACTACCATCAGCTGTCACTGATGTGGATGCATGTTTATATTGATTTATTTATTATTTACACATAAAATGAGCAAGAATAACAAAAATATGATGGCATGAGGGCCGGGCCTGTGGAATGAAACAATAATTCAAAAATAAACTATCATAATGAATGCTGCATTCAGATATTGTCAGAGTAACTTCAGTATTCATGGTACAAAAACAAGGACAGTATAAAGCAGAGCAAGGTATCACTATAATAATTCAAAAGAGAACAGAGTAAATGAGTTAGCCCAGCTAACACAAATATTAGAGACCCTAAAAAGTGAAGGGAGTCACGTTGAGGATCTGACTTGATGCCTCCTGAAATCTTTACAGATGCCATTAAATCTCCAAGTGGACCAAATTACTTCACAAACAACTTTAACTTTATATGGCAAACAGAGTTTTTCTGTCCAAGAGATCTTAAAGCATTCCAAAGCCTTGATTCCTATGTGGCTGACCCATGAATCTATTCAGATAAGCTCATCAGAGATGTATTCAGAATAACTACCAAAACCCTTACTTTCCTATAGAATTTCTACATATTTCTACATTTTGACTTTAATCATAATTGTACCAACTAATCTGCTAATACTGTAATTGACAGCTGTGGATTTAGATCTGTAATTGGTGAAGTTAAACTTAGTCTTTTCTTATATGAACAGCAAATATGATGTTTTCTCCTGTTGCTGTATAAACTATATAATCATTTATTTGTATGCTGCTTTGGCAAAGCAAACACACGTCTTCCATGCCAATAAAGCACACTGAAGTGAACTGAAAACTACCAAAGAGACATTCTTGAGTACTTTTTCACTTTTTAACAGCCCTTCTGTTCAAAGTCACACTGGACATGATCACAGTACTGAATTCCCACAAGGGGGCAGTATTGGCTAGGTGAGATAGGAAATGAACAGGCATTGGCATGGACGACTCAGCAAGGACTGGGGTCCCTTACTCCTGCTCACCTTCCTCTTAGCTAGTTATTCCACACCTGACTGCCAAGGAATGACCGTAGTATGCATCCATGAGAAGATGTAAGTTTGTTATTCAGTTCATTATACATATTTTGGTTAATAAGATGCTTGGTAGACATGTTATATGACGTTTTCAGCCATAGGCAGTGTATGTGTTCATATTTAAAATATGTTATATGATGTTTTATCCTGTTGTTAATAAGCTAATGCTAGTTTATGTAGCCTGCTAATGTTGCTGCAATAAAATGCCACAGCATGTATGTTACATGTCAGTTTCCGTTATATTGACTGGTAAATGTTTGTTATCATGATTATTGCAGATACCATACTTAAACCATTCCTCTGCAAGTGAGCTGTTCCATCTCATGCTAAACTTCAGTAAACTCATGTGGAATTCAGACCTCTGCTTCTGTGCTTGTCTCTCTGACCGGAGACCCCTGTAGATGAAGCTTTTAAGGAGAAATCATTATTCTGTTACATCTAAACCTAACAATCATCATTTATATGCAAACAGTAGATTTTTCTATCATTGGTGTAGAAAACCCCCTGTGTACTTTAAGAACTACAGCTCCCAGCATTCTTTGCAGGTCTTGTGACTCTCCTCACACACCTCTGCCATAAAAAATAAGATGGCAGCAGCCCATGCATTTTTTTTTCCTTTTTGTGTGCGTCTGTATGAATGTAAGTACTGCCAGAGTGCATGTTTGATGTTATACTTAGTTCATATTTGTTTATCATCTTAACATAACTCACTTAGCATATTTGCTAACATGCTAATGCTAATAGCATTAGCTTGGTCGGTAACTTAAGCTAATGCTAACAGCACATGTTGTGGGTAAAAGTGTAGGTGCTAACCTAAGCTAAGCTAATACCTTGTGTGTATTAACATGCTGTATTCCCCTCATTTGCCTTAAAGTCTAATTTAGTTGCCTTTAACCCTGTTGGCTGCTCTTTGAATCATTACTGACTGCTATTTAGTAAATTTTGAGACCCCTGTCTGTATGTTTTGACAGTGAATTAAGGCTGTAACCAACTGTGTATGCTTAAAGGACAATACTAATGTAAAGTCAACAGGTGGCATTTATTTCTAGTACTAAAGTGCCACCTAGTGGTGTAGTTTGGTACTGCTCTGTCAGCTAATATAATTCAATATAATTCAAATTAATACTGTTCAAACACTGCACTGTCATTTGTGTTTATGGATATTTCTGTAAATTGCTAATGTTATATATATATAACATATATATATATATATATATATAACATATATATATATATATATATATATATATATATATATATATACGTATATACGTATACTCTGTGATTACAGATCCACACACACACACATAAAAGTCTCCATAGTCTTACAGTACTCATTTCATCATTACCTGCTTGCTCCATGCTAATTCAACCACTCTGAAGTCTGCTGTACCATCCAGCTATGGGTTGCACCAGCTGTGCATAAGTTTAAACATAGCCTAGTTTGAAGTTCCTACTTAGGACAGACTTTATGCTCTCCTAATGTTTAAGGTGTCGCACCAGTTGTGATAGTTTCAAAGTCAGCTTATGTTATAACTTAAATCTTACACCTACCCCCTACTAGGTGTAAAGTTCTCCGTAGAATATGATTGTCATAGTGATAGCTCTGAGAGATGGTTTAACCCGGAGGGTGACAAGGATTTGAGGATTTTGGTGTCAGCACTAGGGATGGGACTGATCCGATCCAATTTCAGTATCGGGTCCGATATGGATGTAATTAATAGATCCGATATCTGACTGACGGCGCCGATCCAAGTTATGGATCCAAATCCATCCTACAGTTTGTTGTAGACCATGAACGCACTGCAGTCTAACACGAGACAGTCTGTGTGTAACTGAGCTCGTATTAGTTAGGATGTTCTTAGCGGTATAATTACCTGGTAGATTAAATCGGCACATATTTATCAGAATTGGATCAGAACTGAAAACTAGTGGATCGGTGCATCCCTAGTCAGCACGGCGTTCTCCATGATCAGTAACTGTTATCTTCAATGAGTGGAGATCATTTCCACCGTCTATTAAATTATCTCGTGTTATTAGAGATTTCACCATTAGATGTCAGTGTTGTTATTTTATTCTGGTTCTAGGTTTAGGCTGTAGGCTTCACAACATACCTTGTCATATTTTTCATCCACACTGGATGCTGTTTGATGAATAACGACGGTTAGCAAACGTTATTTTTAGCATCTGAAGCAAACATGGGGTTAAAAAACGCTTTTCAGTGATTGGTTAAAGTAAGAGAATATGTCATATCTGCAACAGTATTTTGGTTAGTTTGGACGTAAATCTCTACTAGTTCAGATCAACCTTACGTCTCTGTGGTGCTACTTAAGTTAGAACTTAACTAGTTTCAACGTAGGGTTTAGTGTGGACTTTACACCTGAACTTAAGGCATGCATAGCTGGTGCAACAGGCTGCTAGTGATTAAGAATGAAAAAACTGGTGACTCTCTGGAGTACCGTGTATTCCTTCTGATAGAGGAAGACTTCAGTGGTGGCACTAACCTACCAGCTATCACTCGACTGATGATGACTGAGTAAGAAATAGTTTACAGGTATCGGATACTGATATTCAAGCTTTACATGCTAGAAGTGGCCTCCAGCATTTTTTTGTTGTGTATTCATGTTCCGTGGTTGAGTGGCACGCCCCGAGACTGGTATAAAGGTCGGGTGTGTCGTCAAACGGGAACTTTGATTGAAGCCAGGAGTTCATTGTGTGTGCGGGAAGTTTTTGGAAGGTATGTAGCAACAAATAATCTTTCAGTGGGTTTAAGTCTGTTGTTTTTTTTTGCATGTTTTGATTGTATTTGTGTATTTGATCACGAGCAGTGAGTAAACAGAGGCATACCTGTCGCCAGTCAAAATTTGCACCCTTGGCAGGCGAAACGAGGTAATCGTTTTCTACATTTTAATGACCATTCATACCTTGTTGTAAAGTGATTTAAAAGGAATGCAAAATTGTAATTTACTGACTGTTCGTTTGATCACATTTTAACTTTTTAAGGCCTGTTGTATCATATTTGATACACACTTTTATGATACCTTTATCTAATCATGATCAATAAATTACTAAAAAAAATTCTGAATACAATCTGATAAATGATAATGATGACACTTGAATGATTTGGATTTATCTCTATATAAACATCTATATATCTCTATTCAGTTGAATTTAACAAGCTTTATTTATTATCCAGTGGCATCTGCAGGCAAAAGCAGTTAACAAAGAAACTCCAGTAACAAAAAGTATTGTAACTGATGATTGCTGATGCATATCCTTTTATACTGAATCTGTCTAGATGATAATCAAGTGTTTTATCGGTTACCAAAAACACCTAATGAATCAAATGAGATACAAAAAAAAAATATGTTAAAATTCTATGGACATTTAGATTTTTGGCGATTTCAGTAGAAAATGAAATAAACATTTCAGTTCCAAAAAAATTGAATTTTCTGGCTATAATGTATGTATTCAGGGATTAAAGGGTTAAATTTGTTACAGTGACGATGCTTTTGTATGTTTTTAGTTTCACGGTGTATAATAAAGACAAGATTAAGCACCAGTCAAACTCTACTGCTGTGTGATTGATGCTGAGGGCAGCTACATATGCTCTTTGATTACTGCAGATAGATAGATGGATGGATAGATAGATAGATAGATAGATAGACAGATAAATAGACAGATAGACAGATAGATAGATAGATAGACAGATAGATAGATAGATAGACAGATAGATAGATAGATAGATAGATAGATAGACAGATAGATAGATAGATAGATAGACAGATAGATAGATAGATAGACAGATAGATAGACAGATAGATAGATAGATAGATAGACAGATAGACAGATAGACAGATAGACAGATAGATAGACAGATAGATAGACAGATAGATAGATAGACAGATAGATAGATAGACAGATAGACAGACAGACAGATAGATAGATAGATAGATAGACAGATAGATAGATAGACAGATAGACAGACAGACAGATAGACAGACAGACAGATAGACAGACAGATAGATAGATAGATAGACAGATAGACAGATAGACAGATAGATAGACAGACAGACAGATAGACAGACAGATAGATAGATAGATAGACAGACAGACAGACAGACAGACAGACAGACAGACAGACAGACAGACAGACAGACAGACAGACAGACAGACAGATAGCTCGCTCGCTCGCGTCATGGCAGCTACACAAACTTCAGTCTGGACCAAACAGCTTCATCACATTTCACTGCAGGCTACATCTGTAGAGGAGAGACAGACAGAAAGGTTAACGATGATTTCATCAATCATGATTACAGTTAGTCTGAGGGCCGTGTGTACTGACAGGAGTGTTGATCAGCTGCCTCTCTCTCCTTCCTCCTCTTTCTCCTGATGGACGTAAAAATGATGCAAAAAACCACCACAGCCGCAACCATCATCACTGGAGTCAGGAACCACCAGGTCTGGATTTTTCTGCCATCTGCGAAGAACGCTGAGGACCAACATCAGAAACACAAACATCATCATCACTGAGGAGATAAACAGACGCTCTGATCAATGCTGTTGTGTGGTTGTGTCACCTCCCAGCACTGAGCTGTGACGTTCACATGAAGAGTCTTTTCCTCAGCAGGACTGGCTCCCACACATCTGTAAGATGAATTTAAGTCCTGTCTCTGTACGTCAATGGGGTTGTAGTACTCAGTAGTCTGCCGCAGTAGCTCATCGTCTTTGTAGCACAGCAGAGTCGTCTCCTTATGATTGTTCGAGTAACACTCCAAGCGGCAAAACTCTGACCCTATGAACCATCCCAGATCAAGCTCGACAGGCTCTGGATAAGAAATTCATGAAACAATGAAGAAACATTTGATGTAAAATAAGCAGCGGTGTGACAAAAGAAGCATTACATAACCAACCTCACACCATGGTCTTGGTGAATACTTGATTCTGATTGGCTCTGAAAGCTCCATTGGTGTCCATTAACTTCTGATATATGAACACCTATGGAACTTCTCAAGTAGTTCCAGTCAAAAAAATCTTTACACTTTTCCAAATTAATCTGCAGCAGCCGTAAGATGAAAGGTGTAACCGTAGCAACCAGAGGCAGTCATACTTTCTGAGCATTTTAAGATCTTTAGGTGTTATGATTGAAGAAAAACTGAACAGGAAATCACATATAGACTACTTAAAAGGGAAAATATCTAAAACAACTGCTCTGTAATACAAAGTAAAGGAGTCATTAGATAAAGCATTGCAGCTTTTATATAATTTTTGAATTGTTCCATATCTGACCTACTGTGTTGAAGTTTGGGGTAGTACTAAAACATTTATTCAGTCAATTTTATTTTACAAAAAAAGAGCTGTAAGAATTATCAGAAGTTATTTATTCAGTTAAAACTGTTGAAATTTCATGAATTAGTTGATTAAAGTATTCTGCAAATGATCTATAAAGCTCATAAGAAATTATTGACCAGCCAACATCCAACGAAGATTTGAAAAAGAGAAAGCTGCTATGATTTAAAAGGAACAGAGATCTTTAAAAAACCACAGAGTTTAAGTCAGGGGTGTCAAACTCAATCACAGAAGGGGCCGGATCCTGAATGAAGGTCTGACCTTGGGCCTAACAGGGTCCACATTTAACTGTCAAGCTCATTTATAGCCAGTAATAAATTATGGGGGAAAACTTAGCAATGAAGATAAATGATTCTGAGATTTAAAAAGTCAAAACTTAAAAGGCTCAAAATATGAGAAAAAAAGTCAAACTTAATTGTTCAAAAGGTGAAAACACGAAATTAGATGTTAAAATAATGTTTTTAAAAGGCAAATTTATAAAAAAGGAAGTCACAATCGTGTTTTTAAGGCAAAAAAATTACTTAAAATTTAAAATGGTGCAACTAAAAGATCAAAATATGATATCAAGGTCGAAATAAGAGATTGAAAAGTTCAAAATGTGAAATAAAAAGGGAAAATAATAAATGTACAGTTTATAACATGGGATAAAAAGTCAAAATCAAAAATTGAGAAAGGTCAAAATATTAGATAAAATCAAAATTATAAGTTGAAAAGGTCAAAATATGAGACAAAAAGTCAATATAATAAATGGAAAATGATGAAAATATGAAATAAAAGTCCAAATAATGGTTTCAAGTCAAAATTGTACAATGCAAAATTGAAAACATGAAATGAAAACAAAATTAATTTCTTTTCCCACATTTCTTTTGATCCACTTTAATTTACTCTTTATTTTTTCACATTTTTATGACTTCAGGATATTTGATATCAAGGCTAAGTTTACACTTTAATTCTGGAGGAAATCTGCAGACCTCATATTTTAGTGCCAGTTATAATAAGAATATCATATGAGCTTGCAGGCCAGGTGTAACTGTACCACGGGCCGGATTTGGCACCCAGACCTTGAGTTTGACACCCCTGCTCTAAGTAAAAAAAAAAAATGAAAAAATAAAGCTAGTATGATGAGAAAGTACAAAGAAACAAGGTACATTTTGTTTGGGGTCGTGGTGATATAACGTTGATTTTGTGATTGGTACTCTTATGAACTGGTACCAGGATATGAGCCGCTGTTTTGGCCTGCAGCTAGTTTGTTTTATTTTGATTTCTCACTATGCATGTATGTTATTTGTGGATCAATGTTTTGTGAAAACGGGGCAGAGATTAAAAGATTATTCTTCATTCTGCTCCTTTTCATTCAAAGTGAATGATTCTATGTTGGATATGATTTGGTTTTTTTTTTCTTAAATTAAATCAATCAATAAAATAAATAAATCAATAAATCATTATTTTTGTTGTGACCTACTTTTCATGTAACTTTATGAACAACGTGCGCTTACGTTCTGGGGGAGGGATTCATTAAATGTGAGAGGCTTTAAATTTATGTCGTTCTCTGGACAGTTGCTGTTTATTTTCTTGTTGGATATTCTTTACATTTTAAGGGTTTCTATTTTTCTTAAAAGATCCCTCTTGTGTGTGTTTAATGGTAACTTGAAATAGGTCAAGTGTCACGGTTGCTTTAATAAACCTTTCTATTTGAACCCAAAATGTATGAAATGATTAGTAAGTGTTTTTATTCATTATTTTCTTTGACCAGGTGTAAGCGAGTTAATGCCTTTCAAGGCGTTCAGTTATCAACCATTTAGGCCTCCACATCGTCCATTAAATCCTGATAATTGCACACCTTGAAAGGCATTAAGCCTTACTTAATAGACAGATTCAGTATAAAAGGATATGCATCAGCATACATCAGTTACAATACTATTTTGTTATTGGAGTTCCTTTGTTCACTGCTTTTGCCTGCAGATGCCACTGGATAATAAATAAAGCTTGTTAAATTCAACTGAATAGAGATATATAGATGTTTATATAGAGATAAAAACCAAAACCCTTTTTGACTAAGCTGGAGGGGGTAAATGAACGTCTCTTACCATAAACTCTGAGTTCATGAGATTAAGTGTGAACGGGGTCTTTTCTTGACTCAGTGACATAAACACCAGAGTCGGCCCTCTGCAGGCTGCTGATTGTAAAGAGTCCAGTTTGGTTGTTCCAGAAAAGTCTGCCCTTGTAACTTTCCTCAGATATCTCAAACTCCCTGTCCTTCACAACAGCAGCAGTCATTCCTTTAAATGTCAGAAATCCAAACTCTGGCACAGGATCAGGAAAAGTGACAGATCGTCCCACAACACCTTTCAGATCTGCCTCTGCCTTTTCAGAAACAGTTGGGACCATCGCTAAGAAAAGATAGAGAGAAATGATTTAGACTATAACCAGAGCATCAAGGACTGCAGCCTCTGTTCATGGGTGCCTGTTCTATCAACAGAGCTAAACCAAGAAAATACATTTCTGCCCTTCTTCTGACTGGCTCCAGTAAAGCTTTGATTTACCAACTGGCTCCACTGAGAGTAAAGAACACTGACATCATGAATCAGTGAGGGTATGGACAGTCGGTCTTACTGTTGCTGCTCGTGTTACTGTCTCCCCTGCAGGAGGTCATCACGTCCACATTCAGAGACTTCTCTTCAACAGGACTGGATGCTGCACATTTATAAGACGATGTGAAGTCCTCTCGCACAGTGAGAGGCAGAGAGAGAGTCGGGCCCTTCTGCTTCAGTATTTTCTCGTCTTTGTACCACAGCAGATTCATCGCTCCAGTCTGATTCACTGAACACAGCAAGGTGCAGCTGTCTGCCCTCACCTTCAGAATCATCATTACAGGAACTTTCACAGGCTCTGGAGAGGAGACTCAGTGGTCAGAATGGGAGACAGAGGGATAAACTGGTTGGTTAACTGGGAGTGAGTGAATAAATGTTATTTACCGTACACTGTGAGGTAGTGAGATGGAGAGGAGACAGGTCCTTTTCTGGACTCAGTCACATAAACACCAGAGTCGGCCCTCTGCAGGACTCTGATTGTGAAGAGTCCTGTGTCTTGGTTCCAGAAAAGTCTACCCTTATAAACATCCTCAAACACCTCAAACACCCCGTCTGTCACAGCAGCGATAGTCTTTCCTTTAAATGTCAGAAATCCAGACTACAGGACAGGATCAGGAAAAGTGACGGATCGTCCTTCAACATCATTCAGGAATCTCTTAGTCATAGCAGAAGCAGACAAGAACATGGCTGGGAAACAGACAGCACAACAATAGTTAGATTAGTTATTTATTTATTTATTTATATATCTAGTTAGACAGTTAGTTAGTTATTCAGTTAGTTAGTTAGTTAGTTGGCTTGTGAGTAAGTTATTTAGTTAGTAAGTAAGTTAGTTGGTTAGTTAGTTAGTTAGTTAGTAAGATAGTTATTTAGAAGAACAGAATAGAACTTTATTTGTCTGTTCCAAGATAAAAAAAAAAACAGAAATTTGTCTTTAACACAGCTTATTCAGGCAAACATCATCCACAAAAACAACAACATTATAGAATCAGATAAAATCAGATGTTCAAATGAAACAGTGCTACTTGGTGCGGTTTCGCACCCCTTCGGGGTTCTGTATTGTCTGCCTAATGGCAGCAGAGTGAAAGAGTGATGAAGGGGGTGAGAGGCGTCTTCAGTGATGAGGGTGGCTTTCCTCAGCACTGAGCGCTTGTACAGTTCAGAGAGGGGGGTCTGGGGTGTTTGGGTTATTTTGCTGGCCTGATTTATTATTCGGGATAGCTTTGTTTTGTGTTTGACAGTGAGAAAATTAAACCAGGACGAGATATTGTATACAAGGATGGATTCTATGAGAGAAGTATATACAAGAGTTAAAATGTCTTTGCTGACACCGAGAGACTGTGACTTCCTCAGCAGGTGGAGGCGCTGTTGTGCCTTTTTGAAGACAGTGTCCACATGAGGCCCAACAGACAGACAGCTGTCCATCTCTATCCCCAGGTATTTAAAGCTGTCCACCTGCTCCACCTGCTGGCCGTGGATGGTAAGAGGTTGGAACAGAAGAGAGGTGTTTTTCCCTGTTGCCCCACAGCACAGCTCCTTTGTTTTGGAGATGTTAAGCTCCAGTGAGCTCTGTGTGAAGGTGTGGACCAGACTGTTGACCTCCTGGTGGTACAGAGTCAGAGACTGAGTCACCAGAACCATGTTGTCAGCGTACTTTAACAGTCATTCCTTCTCTGTTGCAGGTGATGTGGTTGGTGTATACAGAGAAAAGAAGTGGTGACAATAGCCTATAGTCCTGAAGATCCTTGGGCCTTGCTTTTTTTTTGGAAGGGGAATGATGGTTGATTCCTCCCACTGTCTGGGGATGGTGCCAGAGTCCAGGAGGTGCTGGAACAGCCTGGTTACCACTCCGCTGAGTTGGGTGGAACACTCTTTGAGCACCCTCCCTCTGAGCCTGTCTGGTCCTGCTGCTTTGTTGGGATTCACTCGACGCAGAATATTGGTTACCAGCTGCTCATTGATGGTGAGTGCTTGAAGGGGGGAGCTGTGGGTCTCTGGGGTCCAGGTGACTGGTTGGCTGGTGTTGTTAAAGCGGGTGAAGAGGATGTTTAACTGCCCTGCAAGAGAGACAGGATCTGGACAGTCAACTGTTTCAGGTTTGGCAGTCCTGCCCATCATGTTATTTAGGCCCTGCCATGCCTCCCTTGCCTTCCCTGAAGTCAGTTTCCTCTCCACTGTGCCTTTGTATTTTGTTCTGCCTTGTTTAGCCTTTCTCCTGAAATCTCTCCTCAGTTCTCTCTCCTTGTCCTTGTCACCCTGAAAGAAAGCTATTTTCTTTTCTTTTAGACATTTTTTCATGTCTTTAGTGATCCACCTTTTGTTGTTTGGATAGACCACTACATGCTTAGTGAGGGTGACATTTTCTTCACAGAACACGACGTATGAGGTGAGCACATCAGAAAGCATGCTAAAATAATTCAGACTTTTCCTCAAAAAATAGATCCCAGTTGGTCAGCTCAAAACAACCCCTCAATGTCTCGGCTGCTTCCTCGTTCCAGACTTTGATGGTTTTTGTTACAAGTCCCTCTGTCTTTAGCTGTGACTTGTATTTTGGCAAAAACAGGATGACATTGTGGTCTGACAGCCCTAGTGGTGGGCATGGCTTTGAGATGTATGCCCCAGGGATATTCCCAAAGCACAAGTCCAGTTTACTCTGTCCCCTTGTTGCTGTTGTCACATATTGTTCCAAACTGGGGAGATGTGGGGCAACGTAGTTAAATAGTTTATTTATTTAGTTAGTTAGTATGTTAGTAAGAGAGTTAGTTAGTTAGTTATTTAGTTAGTAAGTGAGTTAGTTAGTTAAACAGTTAGTTAGTTTGTTAGTTAATAAGTAATCTTGTTAGTTAGTTAGGCAGTTCGTTAGTTAGTTAGTAATTTATTTATTTATTTATTTATTTATTTATTTATTTATTTATTTATTTAGTCAGTCAGTTAGTAAGTTAGTTAGTTAATTAGTTTGTAAGTTAGTTTGTAGTAAGTGACTTAGTTGGTTATTTAGTAAGTAAGTGAGTTGGTTGGTTGGTTGGTAAGTTAGTTAGCTAGTTAGTGTGTTAGATAGTTTCTAAGTAAGTAAGTTAGTAAGTGAGTTAGTTAAACAGTCAGTAGGTTGGTTAGTTAGTTAGTTATCTCGTTAGTTTGTCAAATAGTTTTTAAGTTATCTTGTTGGTTAGTAAGTCAGTTATTTCGTCAGTTATTTAGTTAGTTAGTGAGTTAGTTATTCTGTAATTTGCTAGTAAGTTTGTTAGTTAGTAAGTAAGTTTGGTAGTTAGTTCGTTGGTTGGTTATTTTTCTAGTTTGTAAGTTTGTTAGTTATTTAGTTATGTCATTAGTTCGTGAGATTGTTAGTTATCTCATTAGTTAATTAGTAAGTGAGTTATCTCGTTCGTTAGTTTGTAAGTTTGTTAGGTAGTTAGTAAATAAGTGAGTTCGTAAGTTATTTAGGTAGTAAGAGAGTTAGTTGGTTAGTAAATGAGTTAGTTAGTTGGTTATTTAGTTAGTTAGTTAGTGAAACTGTCAGTTAGACAGTAAATGAATCAGTTAGTTAGTTAGTTAGTTAGTTAGTTAGTTAGTTAGTTAGTTAGTTAGTCAGTGAAACTGTCAGTTAGACAGTAAATGAATCAGTTAGTTAGTTAGTTAGTTAGTTAGTTAGTGAAACTTTCAGTTAGTTGGACAGTAAATGAATCACTGAGTTAGTTAGTTAGTTAGTTGGTTAGTTGTTTAATTGGTTGGTTTCTTAGTTATCAAGAAAGTGTGTGAGTCAGTTGGTTATTTAGTTTGTAAGAGAGTTAGTTGGTTAGTTTTTAAATTTATCAGTTAAATAGTTATCTCATTAGTTAGTTATTTAGTTTGTTAATTAATAAGTTTGTTGGTTAGCTATTTAGTTATTTAGTTGGTTAGTTAGTTAGTTAGTGAAACTGTCAGTTAGACAGTAAATGAATCAGTTAGTTAGTTAGTTAGTTAGTTAGTTAGTGAAACTGTCAGTTAGACAGTAAATGAATCAGTTAGTTAGTTAGTTAGTTAGTTAGTTAGTGAAACTGTCCGTTAGACAGTAAATGAATCAGTTAGTTAGTTAGTTACTTAGTTAGTTAGTTAGTTAGTGAAACTGTCCGTTAGACAGTAAATGAATCAGTTAGTTAGTTAGTTAGTTAGTTAGTTAGTTAGTTAGTTAGTCAGGTAGTGAGTTAGTCAGGTAGTAAGGTAGTTTGTTCGACTGGAACTTAGACAGTAAGTTAGTTATTTTCATAGTTAGATTAAGTTAGTAACACAATAAGTTAGTTATTTAGTTATCTCGTCAGTTAGTTAGTAATTTAGTAAGTCAGTAGGTTAGTTATGTAGACTGAAAGTTAGTTAGTTAGTTTTCTAGTTGGCCATTTAGTTATTTATTAAGTTATTTAGTATGTTAGTTAGAAGGTTAGTTTGTTACTTAAAGAGTTTTTTAGTTAGTTAATTACTCTGTTAGTTAGAAGAATGGGGGAATAAAGTTTAGAGGGAACATATTTTTTTTTTAAAATCACTTTTTTTGGGGGGGGGGGGGGGGTATTTCTGACAAAAATATCTGCCCCTGGCCTGTCCACAATCCCCCCAAGTACCTAAAAAAAATCATTATCCCATCCCAGGAAGTAATAATAACAATCAGCAAATATTGATTGGAATTAATTTTTTGGACATCATTTTAGTTTTACTTTTCTCGTTTTTGTTTTTTGTTTTTTTTTTTTTTGCAATGAAAAACTGTGGGGTTGTGGAACCACACTGACCTTTAAAGGGTTAAATTTTCTTAAATATAATTATTATTTCATATGTATATTTCAGGCTAAAGTAGTTTTACAAGATTGACTCGTTTAAAGAGGAAAAGAGTATTAATGTATCATATTTTTACAGTAGTTGTGGGGAGGTGGCTGATTTTTGCCTGATGGAACAAATGTGAGTTTTTTGTTGTTTTTTTTAAATCTAACATTAAAGAAAAAAAAAAAGCATGAAAATAAATGTTGCTGCCAATCATTATCCCATATCAGAAACTAATAATAATAATAATAAGCAAATATTAATTGAAATGTATTTTTGGTAAATTTTAATTTTACATTTTTTGTTTGTTTGTTTGTTTGTTTGTTTCAATGAAAAAACAGAAGATTGACTCATTTAAAGTGGAAAAAAATATTAATATATCATATTTTTACAGCAGTTTTGGGGAGGTGGCTGATTTCTGCCTGATGGAAAAAAATGTGAGGGTTTTTTTTTTTTGTTTTTTTTTTAATTTATCTAACACTACAGAAAAAATAAAAATGCATGAAAATAAATGTTCCTGCCAATCATTATCCCATATCAGGAACTAATGATAATAAGCAAATATTAATTGAAATGTATTTTTTGCGATATTTAAGTTTTACGATTTTTTGTTTGTTTGTTTGTTTTTTGTTTTTGTGTTTTGTTTTGTTTTTTTTCCAATGAAAAAACAGTGGGGTTATGGAACCAAACTGGTCTTGAAAGGGTTAAATTTTCCTAAATAGAATTATCATTTGAGATGTATATTTAAGGCTAAAGCTGTTTTACAAGATTGACTCATTTAAAGTGGAAAAAAATATTAATGTATCATATTTTTATAGCTGTTTTGGGGAGGTGGCTGATTTCTGCCTGATGGAACAAATGTGTGTGTTCTTCATAAATAAACTACAGAAAAAAAAATCATGAAAATCAATGTTGCTGCCAATCATTATCCCATCTCAGGACCTAATAATAATAATAATAATAATAAGCAAATACTTATTGGAATGCATTTTTTTGAAATTATTTCAGTTCATGTTTTGTTTTTTTTCCAATGAAAAACTGTGGGGTTATGAAACTGTAATGGCCTTGAAAGGGTTAAAATTTCCTATATATAATGAATATTTGATATGTATATTTCAGGCTAAAGTAATTTAACAAGATTGACTTGTTTAAGCAAATACTAATTAAAATATCTTTCATTTAAATTTTTACAGTTTTCTATTTCTATTTTATTTTTTCAATGAAAGAAACAGTGACATTATGGAACAGTACCAGCCTTTAAAGGGTTAAAATTTCCTAAATATAATTATTATTTGAGATGTATATTTCAGGCTAAAGTAGTTTTACAAGATTGACTTGTTTAAAGTGGAAAAAAATATTAATGTATCATATTTTTACAGTAGTTGTGGGGAGGTGGCTGATTTTTGCCTGAAGGAACAAATTAAGTCAGAGTTCAAAGGATCCTCTGAGGGTTAAATAATAATCAGTCAGTGGCATTGGCAAAAACTTTTAATGGATGAACTTTAACCGTACAGCAGCGCTTTCTGTAGGTGATGGCTGAAATATCTACTGAACATCTTTTTATCATCTATAACATTATTTTAAAGACATCGAGAAAAACATTGAGAAAAACTAGTTTTTCTCTGAAAAAAATTCTTCTTTTGTGATCAATCTTCAGTTGTGTTTACTTAAATAATAATTTAGCATTCGTAGTTTTGTGAGAATTAGAAAAGAACCAAGAAACGACGGTTAATAACGATTCATAGTGAACAGGAAGCTCAAAGGTCTCTGCTGTTTAGTCCAGAAACATAGAAACTCATTCAGACTTCTAACATCAGATCCACATTAACATCACACTTCATCAGACATGACCAGGTAACGTTTCATTCAGTAATCTTTATATGAATAAAGTTACCTGTGAAGAAGAAGATCATCCTCAGCTGTAACTCCATGGTTGTCTCTGATGCCAGGCTGAAACTCTCAGGAGTGTGAAACCTTCTCATGCCACTGAGTGAAGACTGAAATGAAGATAAAGTGTTTTTTTTAAACTGAGCAGCTTCCTGCTCGATAAGAGAAAAGCCACAGTGAGCTGCTGATATATCTCAGTATCTATCAGGGTAAAGATCAAGAAAATAAAATCTAAGAGAGGAAGAAATGTTTCATTGAATCTGAACATTGATCATTCATTGGTTTCTCCCTTTTAAATGTTTTTGTTTCATTGTCTGAAATAAAACCATGAGGTCTTAATTTAAGGAGTTAAATCACTTCATCTGCAGATGATCCTTTGCTGTCCTCTGCTTGATGATCTGTCAGGGCTGACACTGTGAATGTTTGCTTTTATGGATAAGGAAAGCTGCCAATGAATTACCCTCTTGGAACAATAACTCCCTCTGAATATGAATCTGTAATTTCAGGTTTTTAGTACGAGTACTTTTGGATTCATGAAGATTGTGTGAGATCTTCTCATGGCACTGAGTGGAGACTGAGATAAAGCCAAAGCTGTATAATGTGCATTAAATCAGTAGATCACAAACTTCCTGTTCACTCATTTCCTCCCTGGGGCGCTTGGCCGCTCCTCCTCAGTGCCAGAGATAGGAGCTCTGTGGGCGCTACACGACAGCGCCCCGAAGGGATTACCACTAACCACTCACCAGACGCCAGCAGGTGGCAGCAGAGAAATACGCGCCGTTATTTGAGACACACAGAGGAAGTCATGCGCTGTTGCGGTAAATTGCTGGTTGTCTTCCAGAAATTGTTCCTGCGTTCGTTGTTTTGCTCATCGAGATGCTAGGAAGACAGTTAGCAAAATGCATAAAGAAAACTCAGTTTTTAAGAATAAGGCAGTTTTAGAGAAGGACATTGGAGGACAAAGTTAGAGTTAAAGAGCTTGGACCTGACCAGCCGGATTTCAGGATAAAGCAACAAAGCTGTGACAGAGGGAGAAAGTACACTCGCTCTTTTTCAACATTGTAGTACAGGAAAAATGAGCCATTATTCAGTTTTACCGTTTTTGACCAAAAATGGAAAAAAACGGAAAAAGAGTCTGTTTTTTTTTTGTTTTGTTTTGTTTTTCTTTCCATTTTCCATTTTCCAAAGTAAGGTTTATGCCACAGCTGCCCTAAATTAACAGCATTGGTAATTACCAAAATCATTTTTTATGTTTCTGCAATGGTTAATACACCAATATGTAGAAGCTCTTTAACCTAAATGATATTTTTAATGTTAAAATAGAATTATTATTGTTATCCATGAATTTTCAAATTTACTGATTTACAAAAAAACTGAAAAAATAGTAAAGCACATTATTATTTCTTGATGAATATGTAAAATTATAGTTATTTACTTGCATTCCTGAACAGAAAAATGAGTTCTAGTGGTTGAATGTTATGCTTGATTCATTTCTGACTTCTCAGAGAAGCCCAGTGAGCCGGCTCAAATTTGGGTGAATTCAGTTTGAAATTCCTCATTCCTGTTCAAAATGGTAAAACATTTTTAGTTTTAGTTTTAGTTTTTAGTTTTAAAAGAGTTTCTGAAAGACTTCTAAAATATTTAAGCTTTCTCATTTTTATGACAGGTGGTCTAATAAATTTGTTAAGCACTGTATATATATATAAGAAATAAGAATTGTATTACAGTCCATTACAATTTACATTATTTATCATACACTGTATATAGAGCTCACATTTCCCAATGGGTCACATGACCACCTTTTCTCCAAGTATTTCATTAAATAAAGAAAACATGTTTTCCATTTTTGGTTAAAAACTTCAAATAATAATAAGAGTTTCTCCCATTTTTTCAAAAATAGCTAGCTAGATAGACAGACAAATAGATAGATAGACAGACAGACAGACAGATGGATAGATAGATGGATAGATAGATGATTTTGTTAGTATTTTATCTCATAGCATACCGGTTTTTAACGTGTTGAAAAAATAAGAAAATTTGATCACAATGATATAATACATACACAGTCTAATATAGCAGTCCTTCCAATGATTCATATTTTCAAGTTGATTGTCATATGTACTTATTTTGGATGCAAGAGGCCCTGGTTGTCTTGAATTGAAAAAGGCTGGTCAAATGAGCACATTTCAAATCACCGCCTGATTTCGCACTATTCTCTTACTAGTGCTTTTATTTTGAAAAGTTCTGTTTACTTCCAGGTCACATGACCGTCCCCTTTTGCTTCTGTACTGTCGTAATGTAAAACAACAAAAGGAAACAACATTAAACCAAATTCAACCATTGGTTTTACAATTTTAATTCAAAAAAACAAAAAGGAAAAATGGCAGCCATTATTCATTTTTCGATTTGTGTCCAGGGTCGAAAAACGAGTGAAGTTGGTGAAGTCGTTTTCTTGATTTCCGTACTGTCAAATGCCCTTTCAAAAATAAATTATACTTTGGTTCCCTGACCAATCAGCTGAAAGCTCTATTTTGTCATGCAAACATCTGCATCAGACCCAGCCTGGATTCAGTCAGACCTCTATTATAGCCATCTTATTTTAAGATCTGTTCACCAACCAAACACATGCAGATGTAAAAAAAAGGCATTATTATAACTGAACTCATGCTGTTGTATCATCTTTTGATATACCTTAAATACATAACTTATCGGATCATATGATGATTAATTATGATAATCAAATCTGTTATTGATGAATCCCTACTTCTATATCTGGGTTCAGTTTTTATCTCCTCCACTTTTATTATTTCATTTTTCTGACTTTCACCCCTTGTAGTCCTAAAAAGTAGATCTTTGATCAGGTGTCACATGATAAACTCATCTCACATATGAAACGACACATGACACAGTCTGTTGTCTTTGTGAATGCTTGAAGCGTTTTTTATTTTGCACAGTAAGAAAGATCAGTAAAGAAGAAAAGTTTCGGCATGAAACATCCTTTCTATAACCCGTCCAGTCTGAACCCCCCAGGGCCTCAGAGACCATCCAGCTTGCGGCGATGTTACTTGTTGCTTCATTCCTTGTCAGCGTGACGGCAAAAAAGAAAAGTAGAGAGAATGATCAGATATAGAGCTCAGGGTCAAATTAGACTGCCGTGTCTTCACCATCCTCCATGGCGTTGGCTCGTGTTCACGGTTACTTGGGCTTGGAACAGATGGAGGAACGATATTCATTGCACTGATCATCATCCCAGCATTGGTCAGCTGTGAAATATCAGAAACATAGAACAGGAGAATATTAGTGAGGCCTTTAGATTCTTTATTCCCTGATCAACATTCATCTTTCTGCATTTTCATTCATTGAAGGTTTAATAGGAGGCTGATCTATGAGAGCATATTTACAGGTTGATCAGGATCCATGAAGACAACATGGTGACCGTTTTTTATAAATCTAATCATTTATTTGGTTCACGTCCATGTTTAGTCTGGATTCTAGGCCTTGTTTTATAAATGAGAGCCCTGGTTTTGTTTGTGCAGGATTGCAAAGAGAATTTTACCAGATGCAATCAGTGTTAATTTAATCGACTAAAACTATGACTGAAACTGTGCATCGACAGCCTTTTTTCTATGAGAAAAACTCAACTAAAACTAACAAAAATAGATCTTTGATGACTAAAACTGACAAGAGGTAAGTTTAAGTTTTTTATGCTTTCTAAGCCAGAATGAAGGGTGTGATGTTATACTTACAGCCGTAATTCATCTGCAGACAGTCCTGATTCCAGTCGTTGTTTGGCTCTCTCCAGCACCAGTTTTTGTAGTTGAAAACAGATCCATCACTCCAGACCCAATTACCTTCCTTTAAAACAGAGAAGATGACATTAGAAAACACTCCTGCAGAGGGAACGTCACATGATTTAGTCCCGGTAGACGTCAGAAAAATCTCGGGAGGAGGGGTCAAAGTTGAACACAGAGAAAGACATTTTTATTACTGTTTTTAACTCATGCTAAAACACTTTTTAAAAACTCTACAAAGTAAAAGAGTCTGCAGCTACAGTATATCACCGATTATTAATAAAGTATTCACATCTCCGGGTGTGCAAAAGGTTTTAT
The DNA here is from genome assembly GCF_018320785.1 of Cheilinus undulatus. NCBI lineage: Eukaryota > Metazoa > Chordata > Actinopteri > Labriformes > Labridae > Cheilinus > Cheilinus undulatus. The sequence continues at coordinate 2,817,152 of NC_054868.1, forward strand.
CCTTTAAATACTTATTGTCGGAGAATGTAGCATCAGAATGAGCTATGTTCACACTCTCATTCATTCATTTACGTTGTCACAAGTAATGAGAGTGTATTGACGATGTAAGTACAATAAGTACTGAACAGAGCAGGACATACTCAGGTCAATTCAAAGCACAAGTCCTTCATCAGAACCAGTTTATGATCTGTCATATAGCCTCCTGAGAGCAGGGGCCTCATATTTTCTATATGGGAAATGGACGAACATTTTGTTCAACCTTTTGTCTTGTCTTGTCACATTTCTGAGAGGGTTCATGATTTACCTGATGCTGGTCAGTGCCTCCGAGCCAAACTATGGGCTTCCCACCAGTCATTCTGGTTATCAGCAGGCCGAGCTCCTGGTTGTCTTTCTGTGAATGCACAGATGCCAGTTTACCACCCAGCTGGGCGCAGTTTTGCTAAAGATAAGAAAAGACACAGAGAAGGACATTGATGTTAGAGGAAGACGCCATGGAGTCATGTAGGCAGTTCACGAGACCAGCGAGAGCTCACAGTTGAAAAGGGTTGAAACGCCCTTTTTCCATCACGTCTTTAGCACTGTCTAAGTGCCCTTGAGCAAGGCACTGGACCCCCCAACAGCTCACGGCAGCACTTAGCAGTGAGCATCAAGGCCATGTGTGTAACATGTAAAAACAACAAAAACAATGTATACTATGAATTTCCCTTCAGGGATGAATGAAGTACAACTTTACTTTACTTAGTAATAACATTGTTTAAATATAATGCAATGCATATATAGTTGAATCAATGTTGATGCAATTCTTCATTCTTTCAGTGTTGATCATATCATAGTTTAATCAAGGTTGATTCATTGTCAGAACTGATTGAAAATTCAACGTTATTTCCATGTTGATCATAGCGAGCACTTTCAATGTTTTTTTTCAATGTCTAAAATCAATGTTGATTGCAAACGTCAGCCTAACAATATCACAATGTTGATTCAATCACTTTTTGCTGTCTGGGTAGAGAATGGACCCTGATAAACCCAGAGAATGGACCCTGAAAAACCCAGACAATGGACCCTAACAAACCTAGAGAATGGACCCTGACAAACCCAGAGAATGGACCCTGATAAACCTGGACAATGGACCCTAACAAACCCAGAGAATGGACCCTGTTAAACCCAGAGAATGGACCCTGACAAACCCAGAGAATGGACCCTGACAAACCCAGAGAATGGACCCTGACAAACCCAGAGAATGGACCCTGACAAACCCAGAGAATGGACCACTCCATGAACACGTTTCAACACGCTTTCCAACCATTTTTGCAACATTTAGGTTGTTTCCACCGAGCAGTTCGGTTCAGTTCGGTGCAGGAGGGCACGCTTTTTTGTCGTTTTCATAGAGAAAGGGTCCCAAAAAAGTGAACCGTACCATCCCACTTTTCAGCACCCCTCTGTAGGGGTGCCAATCTTACCTAACCGTACCAAAAAGGTGGAGCTACACACACAACAATAGGGGCTGCACTGACATCACGTCAGCGCATGATTCAGCTACTCGCCTCCGGGCTTCAAAGATGGAAGTCTGCGCTGTGATAAGCAGGCGAAAACAGGAAAAAAATGGACCAATATCTGCCTAAATGGGAAATATTTGGACTCGACGGAGATCCTAACTGTTTCCTAGTCTATGGATATTGATGTCTGGCCACAAATCAAGTTTCCTGACGTTTAGCTGGATGATTTTAAGAACACAAAGCAGAACCTGAAGGCTCACATCAGCCTGATCCATCCGCGATGGATGAGAAACTAAATTAATGCAGAAGTTTTGTGAATATGAAGCCTTTGAACAGTTCATTCTCATCAGTAACTAGTTATTAATTTATGTCTTACATTAGATAAACTGTGAAAACAACGCTCTGTGGTTGTTTAAGGGGCTCGTAAAACTTCAGGCCGCAGACTATTTTTAAATGAGATAAGCGCACCCCGGATTTCTGACTTGATCTAGGTTGATTTTAACACTAGCTGAACTTTAACTTTATTTTTAATGTGGCGAATTTTCACAGTACAGCTCTAAACTTTTATATTTTGTCGTATAAACTGTTCTAGACTAGATATATTCACATATTAACGTAGCATTACGACTCAAACCATCTCTATACACGTATTCCATCAGCAGAGGATCTTTACTGCAGCGGTTAACATCATTCAGATGTACTTATTTTTTTAAAGCACTTTCAGCTGAAATAAAGCTGTTTAATGTTTATTCCCGACTGATTTCTGTCACTCATCCTTTCTATAACTCTGCAGCTGGACCAGCTGACTCACGCTGTCTGTGACTTTACATGCATGCTTTCACAGCCCCGCCCACCAAGAGAGCACGGGTGTCTGTGGAAACGCAAACTATTTTGGGGTTTAGCGTACCAAACCATGCCAAACCGAACTGACTCTAACCGGACCCCCTGATGGAAACACGGCTATTGTTACCACTCTCAACCCCTGGTTATACTTTTTGCCACTTTTTCCACTATTTTTCCCATTTTACCTTCTTTATCCAACCAGTTTTGCAAGACTGTTGCCACATTTGTCCCTTTTTTCTAACTTTATCCAGCCATTTCCGCAACATTTTTGCTAATTTCAACCTTTTTGCCACTTTTTTAACCCCTATTAAAAAACATTTTTACTACTCTAAGCTCATTTTGGCCAGTCTGTAGCCCTTTTATATCTATTTTTCAAAGGGGACCAGGATTTTGCTGACCTCCATGGGGCCCCCCCATTTGGCTGGGCTTCAGAAAGCTCTCCCCTTATGGACGGCCTTGCCAGACAGGCTTAGACTATGAAGCACTCTTCAGCTCATGCAAGCATCATCTCATACCTCTGCTTTATGCCAGGTTTGTTGAATGTCAACATAGAGGTACTGGCGATCCCCAATGGTGGTCCACTCCCCGGACTGCCTCTTGAACAGATCGCGGTATGCTGAAGGACATGATCAGAGAAAAAAGGAATAATGGGGACTCAAAGGGAACTAAACACTCATGCTGACAAAAACAGAAGCCAAAAAACCTAAATGTAACTCACCAGCAGCGTTGGTCAGAACCACCACAGCACAGACCAAAGCAGACACAGCCAGCAGCTTCATGGTGACGTGGATGAGACGATGCTGTAGATAAACACAGAGACAAAAGAGTTACTGCTGCTGCCGTCAAAGACAAAGATGGAAATCAACACCAGCAGAGAACTGAGACTAGAATCACCTTCTACCTCTCAGTGTAGATTCAGCCTCCCTGAGTGGGTACTGAACAGGAGGAGCAGCAGCTCTGATATACAACTTTTTATCTCCCCATCTCTGCAGAAGAAGGAACTGAACAAAGGCCAACCAGAAACGTCAACAGAAACAGCATCGTCGCGCATCCCACTGTCAGAACATTATACTGTTTAATTCTGTATCATCAGGTTTGAAGAATGGGGAGAATTAACGTGTTCAAGCTTTTTAGCCACTTTCCAGTCTTTCAGCTGTAAAATGAAACCTGGTTTAGCAGGGCGGATGATGTTTTAGTTTGTTGAACTGACAGTTATTTATTAAGTCCTTTTAGTCTCTCAGCTTTCATTTTATTATCACTGCTTATTTGTAGACTGTGCAGCAACCCAAACAATGCAGGGTGGGCTCTACTATCCCGGGAGGATCCAGGTTTTGGAAGGGGATAATCACAGGTTGGGTCACAGTTTGGAGTTCTGAGGGTGCGTTTGGATTTGGGTTTGTAGTGCAGAACTCTAAATTACACCAAATTACACTAAAATGTCTGAATTGTTTGGAAATATTCCTTTCCATCCACACGAGATATCACCTAAAATCTCCAAGACTACCTGGATGCATCCGAGGACCTCCACTTCACACCAGAAGCCAGAAAATTGCCGCCATATCTCGCCTTCCAATGCCAGAAGTCACTTGAACTGAACGTCTTCTTCGTTGTTTTGTCCGTGTGTCACCGCCATGTTAATAGAGGCAAGTCCGCCAAGTAAGGAAACACAAGTAGATGAGAAATTTGCGAGTTTTTGGGTAAACAAGCACAGTGATAATGTTACATTTATTTTTATGAATTGATTTATGATCCAAATTTACGTATCACTGAGCACAGACATAATATGCGATGGGAGACTGGCTGGCTGGCCGGACGTTGGCGCTGCCATGTTGTCAGAGGCGAGGCGCGACGTCATTCAATACAGTGGACAAGTATTGTTCACGTTTTCAGAATAAAAAGCTCAAATGACGAGATTACATGGATTTTAATGAATCATTTATAATCAGTGATCCATATTAAAATAATAAAAGCAGAATCCACTTTTTTGTAATTTCTCAGTTAAGTGAACAGATGTACTCCGTGATTGGAAATAAAATGATTTTTATATATAATACAGTTCCATATATGTATAGATATTTTTATTTTGAATCTAAATACACATATTTATATACTAATCTGATCGTTTGAGCTTTTTACTCCGATAACTTGCACAATAAGGCCTTCCGAAGTACTCCCGGTTCAGCGTTTATTGTTCTGGACCACTTCTGCCAAAATGGACCGTCTGCTCAAAAAATGATTTACGACTTATTTATATATACTTATATTTCACTATCAGTTATTATTTTCATATGGATCATTTATTAAATGATGTATTAAAATCCATGTAATCTCATCGTTTGAGCTTTTTATTCCAAAAACGCGCACAGTCCTTTTCTACTGTATTGAATGACGTACTGACTTGCCTCTGGCAACATGGCGACGACGTCAGCGTCCAGCCAGCCAAACTCCCGTCGCATATTATGTCTGTGCAAAGTGATACTTAAATTTGCATCTGAATAAATTTAGCAAAAATAATGAATTAAATTTAAATTAATGTTGTGTGGCGGCGATGCACAAGGAAAACAACAAAGAAGGCGCTCAGGTCAAATGACCTCCAGTATTAGAAGACGAGATATGGCGGCGCTCGTCTGACTTCCGGTGTGAAGTGAAGGTCCTCTGATGCTTCGTCCTTCTCAAAATTTCTGTGAACATTTTCAAACATATTTTCATAATATTTTAAAATAAGTGGCCCAAAATTTCCTGAAATATTCCCCAAAATGTTTCAGTAACACTCTAATAAATTCTCGTCCAAATTCGTCCAAATGTCAAAGCAATTCCCCTTTAATATCTCATCTAATTCCTAAAATTAAGGAAATATATTCATCAAAATTCCATGAAATGACAGAAAATTCCCCCAAACATACGAAAAACTTCCCTTACATTTTCATAAAAATTGCTGAAAATTTCAAAGGACTCCAACTCGCAATAAATCACCCAGAAATTTTGCAAAGAAATTTCCATGAAAATATCTTTAAGAAATCAATGCAAATTCCCACCAAAACTTCAAGTGACACTCTGGGAAATTTCTGAAAATTGCTGTTCCAAATTCTCCCAGTATTTTATGTAAATGGCTTAAACTTCCTTTTCTTTCTCCTTTTTTTTTACACTTTATATTTGTTGGGTTTTCGTTGGGTTACAGCATTAACAACAACAAAAACGAACATGAGTTCTGGATTGCCTTGTCTCTATAATGGTTGTCACAGTGATTTGTTAAGTAACTCAGTCTTTATCATGTCATCGTGATGTAAACATCATCCATTTCCTCCACTCCATATCCCGTAAATGGCTTAAACTTCAGAGGACATCCTGGACAATTATCATAAAAATTCTAACAGCAGGAGAAATTACTATGTAGCTCCAGAGCCATACTGTAAGGTCCTCATGTCTACACTCAGGTCAAAGGTCAAGAGAGTAAACCTTCCCAGTCCTATAGGTGAAAAGTGCATTCCCCCTTCACGGTGCCACTCCGTGTTCTGGAGGCCATGTCCTCATGTTCTGTCATCAGCGATGTAGCAGAACATGAGGGAACGCTGGCAGCGACTATGTCACTGTTGTTTCAGACACTCAGAATCAGAGAACAAAGAAAGATTAGGGAGGGATTTCATAACCATCCAAACCGTCATCAGTCACAGAGTCATGGTCAAATGATAACTGATGAAACTTTTAATGAACTTCTCTGTCATTATCTGTTCCACATGTTTGAACTTCCTCAAAACATGATGTTGTGGAATGAAATATCAACGAGAGTGTTGGCTAGTCATCATACTGAGGTTATCTAACACGGCATGAAAAAGCTGATTTTTGACCGTGAGAAACACACGAACCACAGCGTTTCCAAAGGCTCCAACCATCTCCACAGCGACAGAGAGACATGTTTGCTGAGTTTCACCTGCTGCTTCCTGTGGGACAGGAAGTCTGTGATCTACCTGCAGGTGGAATCAGGAACGTTTAGCTGGGAGAGCTTGTCCTGGAGCAGAGTCGGGGTTATTGTGTTTAAAGCAGAGCTGAAATTCGCCAACATTTAATCAAGAATGTCCCGCTGAAAGTAGTCATGTTGAACATCATTAACACATTAGCAGCAGAGGTTTAGTCAAACTAAAAGTGTGGCATTAACAGAGACGTTTCTCAGAATGAAAAAACAAAGACAGAAAGAAAACAGAGAGGGATTTCACAACCAGCCAAACCATCAACAGTCAGGTCACAGAGTCACACCACAAAATCATAACTGATTAAACTCTTTATGAACTTCTCTATTCTTCTCTTCTCCTCTCTTTTGATCTTGTCTAAACCATGACTCTGTGAAATGAAATATAAATGAGGATGTTGGCTAATTGATGATCTTACTGAAGATATCTTCAGGTCATGGTAGGATAGAACAGTCACTCACACGTTACAGTGCTGGCAGGCCATGACCTGTAGCCTAACCACCAGTGTGCCACCCAACAAACCCGCTGACACACCTAAAATGTTCAACGCAGAATCCTCTTTTTGTAGTCTAAATGCGATTTTCTAAATGTAGGATAGTGTTTTTGGTCATTTTTATTCATTCAAAATGCTGTTTTTGTCAGTTATAGAGTAAAATCTGCAAACATTACACAAGCCTTCAAGCAATACACAAGTCACCGCTGACCTGACTCTTAACCCTTTCAGAGATGTTTTCCACTTTCTGAGCAATGCTAAGGTAGCTGCTTTACCCAGCTGAAACAGGGATCCAGGCTTATTTTTTTAATAAACATCAGCTTGATGTACATTGACTACGTACCATGACAATGACCATTTAAATTATTGAAGAATTCAAGGTTTAGCACCATGACCTCAGCCTTTCAGCAGCTAAAAGCACCGATAGGCCAATCACACTGTGTCAGCCTGAATGCGAACAAAGATGAAAAAACTGTGAATTAAATTAGTTTGATGTTTTATATATATGTTGCTTCTGAGGGTGAAGGCGAGCGACTCCACCCGCAGGAAGCGTGTCTAGAGTGCTGCATCGGGGCACAGTCCTGATCAGAGGGCAGAGATCACAATAGATCTGAGAGTTCACACAGGTATAGTGTGTCAACAACAGATTATTTGACCTTTTCTGGGTTAATTTATCATCCTTTCCAGTATAAGTCCATGATATTATTGCTTGCTCCGTTGGGTGAGTACATTAGGAAGTTAAAAGGTTAATGTTTGCTTAAAGGATCTGTGGTTTTATGTAAAATTCTTTGGCTTAATATCCTCAAAAGTTAACTTTTCCTCATCAATGGTGCTGTTATAGCTCAGTGACCCACTGACCTCTCGGTGAGCCTTTGCTGCAGGATGAGATGTAATGTTGATATACTGCACAGACACATACGGTGCAGCTGCTGTATGTAGAAATTGCGGGTGATGCAGTTGGATACAGTCCACCCAGATCCCTGGAGGGCTGCAGTGATGGTTGTTCTTCTGGAACTCTGTCCCATCTCTGCACAGGATCTCTGGAGCTCAGTCAGAGGGACCATCAGGTTCTTGGTCTCCTCTTTTACTGAGGCCCTTCTTTCCTTGTTGCTTGGTTTAGCCAGGTGACCAGCTCCTGGAAGAGTCCTGTTTGATCCAAACCTCTTCCATGTGAGGATTCTGGAGGCCACTGTTCTCCTGGGGAACCTTCAGAGCGGCAGAAATGTTCCTGTAGCCTTCCCCAGATCTGTGCCCGTCAACAATCCTGTCTCTGAGCTCTGCATGGCTTGGTTTCTGCTCTGGTATCATTGTCAGCTGTGAGGCCTTCTATAGAGAGGTGTGAGCCTTTAGTGTCATGTCCAGTCAGGTTAATTTAGCACAGGTGGACTCCAGTCTAAATGTAGAAACACCTCAGCAAAGATCAGAGACATGGAGGAACCTGAGATAAATTATATTCTCACTAAAGGTCCTGAATACTGATGTCAGTGTGATATTTCAGTTTATTATTTCAAATAGTTTCCAAAAACTTCTAAGATTCAGTTTGGCTTTGTCATGATGGAGTACTGAGAGTAGATTTATGTGAATAAAAATGATTTTTTCTAACTGTAGCATCAGGATGAAAAATAAGAGAATTGAAAGAAGGTGGAGGGGGTCTGAATACTTTCTACAACAGGGACTGGCCTGACTCCCAGTCTACATTTTCCTGATAGTTAATGCCACAGACATAATATATGTAGACGCCTCATTGACTGTGTTCGCCCGCTGCTGTGATATGTAAATGTGTCCGCCGTATTGCCAGAGGCAAGACCGTTCCATAAACAAATGCAAATATATGAGGGATGAAGGGTTTTCTGATTAAAAACACGGTTTAAATTACATGATCTTGACTCTTCTGTGCATCAATTAGTGCAGCCCCATGTAGCACAGGAGTGAGGCATCTTGCCCAGGTTTTGACATACGGCCCACTGTCCAATGCAGCGTCTGAGTATATTATGTCTATGGTTAATGCAACCTTCTTATCAGTCTGTATTTGTCTGCTTGTCATCTTTGATGGTTCATTGCAAAATCACACTGCCACCTGCTGGCCTGGCATGTATACTGCAGCGTTTTTGTTGTTTCCTGTGATCTCGTGTCCACAGAGATTGTTTTGAAAATGTTGCCGTCTGCACCTGGAACTATTTGAAAATGGAGACGGAAAAAGAAAGCAGAACAATTTCGCGGAGAATGGGCCTAAGACACAACCTGTGGTGTTTCACGTTGTACATTTTGTATTATTTTGTTAACTTCCGGTTTCCGGAGTCACTACTGCTGGCTGCTAACTTGACTTTGTGTTCCCTGAGGCATTCTCCCCTCCCCCCCGGCTGCTGTGGAGAGATCACACCTGCAGCGAGTTCTCATCAAGAGGGACTACTTAAGATCAGCTGCAGCTCTCCACCAGCGCCTGAGTTTTGACTACCTTCCCTCGCGGTAAACCTTGCTCCAGGCTCACACGCTCTCTCGAGATACCCTCAGAGAAGTCTTCAGAATTTATTATTGGACCTTTGAGTAATTTCCAGTGCTTGTGTTTTGTGAACTGTTTCTAACGTGCCTCCTCCTTTCTTTTCCAGTGCCTCACTCCCCGCTCACTGCAGCCAGCTCCAGCACTCTCTTCCCCCCGTACTCTTGGACTCACATTCCCTGATTATTGACCTGTGCCAATAAAACTGTTAAAACTGCTTCTCCGCTTCCGCATCCTGGGTTCTACATCACCATACACTCAACAGAAAACTCAGGCCAGAAATGGACCCAGCGGACCCGGACTCAATCAAGACTGCAATATCTCACCAAGGACAACGCCTCGGACAACATGAGACAATGCTAAAAGGTATCCTACAATCACTTCAATCCCTCAGCACCCAGGTCTCCAGTATCTCCGACCAATTACTCACTGCCAATCAGCCTCAGTCCTCACCACCAGAGCCTGCACCTGTTAGCAATCAGCCACCCTTAGCAGATCCCACACCTTCCCCCCCTCTCCACCTCCTTAGAGAGCCTCAGGTCCCCCATCCAGATGTCTTTTCAGGAGAGATAGGCAAAGCTCGAGGATTTTTGTTACGTTGCTCTTTGGTATTTGATCAGCAGCCCCTTAGTTATCCCACAGACAGGGCTAAGATAGCGTTTGTGATAAATTTGTTACGTGGTCAAGCCTCCCGTTGGGCCACCGCTATTTGGGAGCGGGAGTCCCCTTTGTTAGCGTCTTTTTCTGTGTTTTCCAGTGAGTTGTGTCACATATTTGATCACCCCCTCCAGGGCCAAGAAGCAGCCAAACGTTTATTTTCCCTGTCACAAGGTTCTAGATCTGTGGCAGAATTTTCCATAGACTTTCGCATCACGGCTTCTGAAAGCGGATGGGGGGAAACTGAACTTAAGGGGATTTTCCTTAGAAGTTTGTCAGAGGAGTTAAAGGACGAACTAGCTTCTAGAGATGAACCTGATTCCCTTGAGGGCCTCATTTCTCTAGCTATACGCATTGATAATCGGTTGAGGGAGAGACACAGAGAGAAGAGCCAGGCCAAAGGCCTTAGATCACGGACTTTGGCTCCCCCTTTTGGTCAGACAGTTTTCCAACCTCCTGTCACACCTAGACCACCTCTAGAGTCCCCCTCGTCCTCCCAGGAAGAACCCATGCAACTTGGTAGAGCCCGTTTAACCCCCAGTGAGCGCCAGAGGAGATTTAATCTCAAACTTTGCATTTATTGTGGTCAAGCTGGTCATTTTCTCGCCTCCTGTCCAGAGCTGTTAAAAGACAGGGCTCACTCGTGAACCAGGGCACACGAGTGAGCCAGACTAATTCCCTTCCTGGCCCTCCCCTACGTTTAGCAGTCCCAGCTAGCTTAGTGTGGGAACACGACTCCGTGCCCATTCAGGCTCTCATAGATTCAGGGGCCGACGACAACTTTATTCAAGACAGCCTCGCGCAACAACTCCACCTTCCCTTAGAGCCCTTAACCACCCCCAAGACTGTCACGGCCCTTGACGGTAGACTCATCGCTAAGGTTACTCATCGCACTGTTCCCATCACATTAATCATCTCTGGTAATCATCGCGAAAGCCTCCAGCCTTTTGTTATCCCTTCCCCTCACGCACCGGTGGTGTTAGGTCTCCCCTGGTTACAGCTCCATAACCCCCAAATCAATTGGAAAACTGCTACCATCTCTAACTGGAGCATTCATTGTCACTCCCACTGTTTACGTTCCGCCAATCCTCCTGTTCACCGCCCCTCAGTCACTCCCTCGCCTCCGGATTTAACTAACGTTCCCTCTGAGTACCACGATCTCGCTCCCGTCTTTAGCAAAGAGTTAGCAGTCTCTCTCCCTCCGCACCGCCCGTACGACTGTGCGATTGATTTAATCCCTGGCGCCTCCCTGCCTAGTAGCCGCCTTTACAACCTCTCCGTCCCCGAGAAGGAGGCCATGGAGGCGTACATTCATGACTCGTTAGCCTCCGGTCTCATTCGTCCCTCCTCATCTCCACTAGGGGCAGGATTCTTCTTTGTCAAAAAGAAAGACACTACACTCCGCCCGTGCATCGATTTCAGGGGACTGAATGATATAACCATTAAGAACAAGTATCCTCTCCCCTTAATCGATCCCTCTTTTGAGCCCCTGTGTTCAGCCAAAGTGTTCTCCAAACTTGATCTCAGGAACGCTTACCACCTTGTCAGGATCAGAGAGGGGGACGAGTGGAAGACAGCTTTTAAGACTCCTATGGGACACTTCGAGTATTTAGTCATGCCTTTTGGTCTTACGAACGCCCCAGCAGTCTTCCAGGCCCTAATTAACGACGTGCTCAGAGACATGCTTAATAGATTTGTGTTTGTCTATTTGGATGATATCCTCATCTTTTCCCACTCCCTTGAACAGCACCAGCAACACGTTCGCCTAGTTCTCCAGAGACTGTTAGAAAACAGACTATACGTGAAACCTGAAAAGTGTGAGTTCCACTCTGACTCAGTCAGCTTCCTAGGGTTCATCATCGCTCAGGGCCAGTTACAGCCAGATCCCGCAAAAATCAAGGCAGTCACAGATTGGCCCATTCCTACTAACCGCAAGGAGCTTCAGAGGTTTCTGGGCTTCGCCAATTTTTATAGGAGGTTTATCCGTGATTATAGCAGGGTAGCAGCCCCTCTCACTAGGCTCACCTCCCCTAGCTCCCCCTACCGGTGGTCTCCAGAGGTGGCAGCAGCGTTTACACGGCTCAAGACTCTTTTTACCTCTGCACCTGTTCTCAAACATCCTGACTCGTCCCTTCAGTTTGTTGTGGAGGTGGACGCATCCGAGACAGGTGCAGGAGCCGTGCTGTCCCAGAGAGACCCAGAGACTCAAAAGCTGCATCCCTGCACCTTTTTCTCTCACCGTCTGTCCCCTGCTGAAAGGAATTACGACGTGGGAAACAGAGAGTTGCTGGCTGTAGTGTGGGCTCTTCAGGAGTGGAGGCACTGGTTGGAGGGCACGAAACACCCCTTCATTATCTGGACCGACCACAAGAACCTCGCCTATCTCCGTTCTGCACGACGCCTCAACTCTCGTCAGGCCCGGTGGGCCTTGTTCCTCAGCAGGTTTCACTTCACCCTTTCGTACCGCCCGGGTTCCCGGAACACCAAGCCAGATGCCCTATCTCGTGTGGAGTCCCCTTCTCGTGATGTTCCCGAACCAGATCGGATTCTTTCCCTTGACTGTATCGTTGGTGCTGCTGTTTGGGAAATCGAGCAGACCATCCGAGACGCTCAGAGACTCCAGCCCGACCCTGGTACCGGACCTCCTGACCGCCTCTTCATCCCGGACTCGGTCCGCTCTCCTGTGCTCCAGTGGGCCCACTCCTCCAAACTCACCTGCCATCCAGGGTTTCAGAGGACCCTTGGCTTCCTCCAGCAGAGCTTCTGGTGGCCTGGCATGACCAAGGACACCCGTGAGTTTGTGGCTGCCTGCTCAGTCTGTGCCCGGGGTAAATCATCCCATCAACCTCCAGCTGGCTTGTTGCGCCCCCTATCCACCCCCAGTCGGCCCTGGTCCCACATCGCCTTGGACTTTGTTACTGGCTTACCTCCTTCAGATGGAAATACAGTCATCCTCACCATAATCGACCGGTTCTCTAAGAGCGTCCACTATATCCCTCTCCCCAAACTCCCCACTGCCCTGGAAACAGCTCAGTTATTGGTTCTTCACGTCGTCAGACTCCATGGTATCCCCTGTGACCTCGTTTCAGACCGAGGACCCCAGTTTGTTTCACGAGTTTGGAAGGAGTTTTGTAAGGAGCTCGGCGCAACAGTCAGTCTGTCCTCAGGTTACCACCCCCAGAGCAACGGCCAGACTGAGCGGGCCAATCAGAGCCTGGAGGCGGCCCTGCGCTGCGTAGCCGCTCATCACCCGGTCACCTGGAGCTCACATCTCCCCTGGGTCGAGTATGCACACAACTCCCTCACCTGCGCCGCTACTGGTATGTCCCCGTTCATGTGCTGCTTTGGGTACCAGCCCCCCCTGTTTCCACAGCAGGAAGCCTCCGTGTCCGTCCAGTCTGTGCAGGAGCATCTGAGGCGCGTAAGAGAGGTCTGGAGGACGGCACGAGCAGCGCTCTCACGCACGGCTGAGCACAACAAACGACTGGCTGACGCTCATCGTAACCCCGCCCCTGAATATCACCCGGGTCAGAGAGTCTGGCTCTCCTCCAAGGATTTACCCCTCGAGACCGAATCCCGGAAATTGACTCCTCGCTTCGTGGGCCCCTTTGAAATCACCAAGGTCATCAACCCCTCCGCCGTCCAGCTCAAGCTCCCTGAGGCTATGAAGATCCACCCCACATTTCACGTGTCCCTGCTGAAGCCAGTCGCGTCCAGTGATCTGAGCCCTCCAGCCGTCACCCCTCCGCCCCCCCGAATCATCGACAATCATCCGGCCTTCACTGTGTCCAAGATCTTGGACGTGCGACCGCGGGGTCGCGGATACCAGTTTCTGGTGGACTGGGAGGGGTACGGTCCAGAGGAGAGATCATGGATCTCCAGGAGCCTGATCCTGGACCACAGCCTCCTAGACGACTTTTACAGGGAGCATCCGGACAAGCCCGGCAGGACGCCAGGAGGCGTCCATTGAGAGGGGGGTACTGTGGTGTTTCACGTTGTACATTTTGTATTATTTTGTTAACTTCCGGTTTCCGGAGTCACTACTGCTGGCTGCTAACTTGACTTTGTGTTCCCTGAGGCATTCTCCCCTCCCCCCCGGCTGCTGTGGAGAGATCACACCTGCAGCGAGTTCTCATCAAGAGGGACTACTTAAGATCAGCTGCAGCTCTCCACCAGCGCCTGAGTTTTGACTACCTTCCCTCGCGGTAAACCTTGCTCCAGGCTCACACGCTCTCTCGAGATACCCTCAGAGAAGTCTTCAGAATTTATTATTGGACCTTTGAGTAATTTCCAGTGCTTGTGTTTTGTGAACTGTTTCTAACGTGCCTCCTCCTTTCTTTTCCAGTGCCTCACTCCCCGCTCACTGCAGCCAGCTCCAGCACTCTCTTCCCCCCGGACTCTTGGACTCACATTCCCTGATTATTGACCTGTGCCAATAAAACTGTTAAAACTGCTTCTCCGCTTCCGCATCCTGGGTTCTACATCACCGTACACACAACACAACCCTTTCTGCTCTTGCAATTCTGACAGTGTCCCAACATTTTAGTCCTCAAACCTTCATCTAGTTGTTCGCTTTAATGAATCAACCTGAAGAAAGTCCTGTTGCTGTTCAGCGTCTCAGTTAAACCTCAGACTCCGTAGAGATCTGCTTGACCCCGCTGCAGCCACAGCCAGATTTTGTGATTTCCTGGATGTTATTACGAAGGTCTTTATGGTGACGCTTGGCGCCTCCTTTACCGATTCCTTACCACTCTTTCCTCCCCATCATCGTCAACGATCTTCAACAGCTGAGTACTTCACAACTACCAGGTATTTCATTCTTTTCTGAGGATGTTTAGGATGCTTCATAAAACATTTTAGACCCTCCTAGAGCAGTATGAAAATATGTTAAACTGACCACAGTGATGAGGCTGACTCCAAATCACAGCCATTACTCTCCCCATGACGTCTCAGCTGAGGTTTACTTGGAGCTGACTGTCAAACTGCTGAGAACAAACAGTGGATAAAATAAAAGTGGAGCAGTAGCTGAGAGAAGGCATCCGAAAAGACCACCTAAACTCTCAGTTTGATCTTTGATCTTCTTCCACGGTCAAGAGGAACAAAGTTCTTTGGCCTGATGAGACCAAAATGGAGCTTTTTGGCCATCAGACAAGACGCCAAACAATGGCATCACCACAAATACACAGTGGAGCACAGTGGTGGCAGCATCATGCTGTGGAGATGCTTCTCAGCAGGCGGCCCTGGAAGGCTTGTAAAGGTAGAGGGGAAAATGAATGCAGAAAAACATGAAGGACTAGAGAACTACTGTATGTCTTGGGAGGAGATTTATTTTCCAGTCAGACAATGAGCCGAAGCATCCAGAGAAAGCTGCACAGAAATGGTTTAAAGACAACTAGGAGAATGTTCTGAGTGGTCGAGTCAAAGCCCAGACCTCAATCCAGGAGAGGATTTGTGGCTGGACTTGAAAAGGGCTGTTCACACCTGATCCCTGTACAAACTGACAGAGCTTGAGCTGTTTAGCAGAGAAGAATGGAGTAAAATTACTGAGTCCAGATGTTGGAGCCTGATAAAGACCAGTCCACACAGACTCAGAGCTGTGAGTGCAGACAAAGGAGACTCTACTAAACACTGACTATAGAGGGGGAATATTCATGCAGTCACTTATTTTATATTACTTTTTTTTTATTTGATTACTTTATAAGAATTCCTTTTTAACTTTGGCATTAAAAAGGGTTTCTATATTTTTTGTAAAATAAGCCATATTATATTAACCATGACTGATTTAAATAATCAATGAAAGGATATAAAATCTAACACTGTTGTGTAGAGACTGTGTTTTGCTCAGAGAGGTCAGCAGATGGCGCTCTGTGTACAGAGCAGCAGTAGATCTGGACTGAACATTCTTCTGTTGGCTTTTTCCCCTTAATGAGATCATCACTTTTATTTTGTCCAGATTATCTTTGTCTTTCATTTAAATTTGTTTGAGGATCTGAAACATTTAAGTGTGACAAATGTGCAAAAAAAAAAAGTAATCAGAAAGCAGCTGTTTACTGTAAATCCCTGTGAATGCATGTCTAAATGGAGTGACAGGTTTCAATATGAGCCTGATATCAAATGTTAAACTGCACAAGTGTCTATGTATGAGGATGCAAAACTCTGTCTCATGCTTGCTAAGCATCTTGTTTGTGCTTGTACAAATGTTAGTTACACTGGGGAACGTAGAGCCTTTAATTCTTTTATATCCTTGTCTCTGTCTGTCTGAGTGTGGACGCCGTGCTACAGAGCAAATCTCTTTTCACAGATCCAGGAGAAACGGTTGTTGCATGATTCATCATTCAAACTGTTTTCCAAATCAAAAAGCTTTATTTCTGCACAGTGTTCATGTTTTCCATTTGGCTCTGAAGGGGCCCAGTACCTGAAATACAAAAAAATAAAGGTAAAATGATTTGCAAATCTGATTCAGCCTTAAATTTGCAGTATTGGACTGCTGCCACCAGGGGGCTCTCAGTCAAAACAAAAACTAAATATGACAAACAGGGATGTGCGACTCAGCTCTGCACACCTCTGCTATTTAATCTCTTATTATTTGAGGGCTCAATCCATTAGAAAAAAACACTCACACTGTATCTATTAAACAGAGCACCGATATTTTGGTGCCGCTGATGAATGAGGGAGAAAAGCTGTTAAAGTGGACTTTCTAAAGTGCACCTAAACCATAAGAAGCAAAGTGGAGTGTGAACCTTGTTGTCAGCGGAGTCCCATCCACCCATTTCCATGTCCCGTGTCTGTCTGTGTCCGTCAGTCCGATCCACAGGCGCTTTTTGAAGGTTCTAGCAAAGTCCTTGCAAACACAGAGGGACAGTCTTTAAAAAACTACATTTTAAACACACTCTAGATCAGGGCTGAAAATTTGGGAAAATAATCTAATTACAACTTTTTTCCCCAGTATTGCAATTGTGATTTGATGTGCGATTGTTTCTTAAGTTCCTTATATTATTATTATTATTTTTTTTTTACCAACAAACACAAGCAATACATTTTCTATATTATAATCAACACAATATAGATAAAACTAGAGGGGAAGAATTTTGAAAAATATCTAATTGTGATATTTTGACTCCTGTTGCAAATTGGATATGAAGTGATGTATTGAAGGGAGTTATAATTTTTATTTCATCCTCACATTTAATAAGAAAAACGTGCAAAAAAAGTAGGATTTTTGTAGACTATTCTTAAAAAATTACCTGTGGATGATTGCATGATCTGTAATGCACAACATCTCTGCAGCAGAAAAAAAGTTTTAAACTGCTATTTTGACTCATATTTCAGGATAAAGAAATGTTGCACCTTCTGCGATTTGAAAATTGCAGCCGGCCATATTACAATTTGATCTAATTATCGATTAATTGCCCAGCCCTACTCTAGATGTAACCCTCTCCTGTGATGCTGACAGGATTCATGTCTGTCTCACACACATTCATACACAAACATTATATGGACAGAAGTGTTTGTTAACAGCTGGTAGTTATTGAATTCAGGTGTTTCAGTCAGACCCACAGGTGTATAAAACCATCACCTAGCCATGTAGTCTCCATTTGCAAACATTTGTGATGTTAAATGCAGGGGCGTAGCTAGGGGTTTTGGGCCCCCAGAAAGAATATTACATCATTTGCGTCATTTTTACAAATATCCATGCATTTGAATATATTCTTGAAACATAATTTCCCCATTTATTTGCATAATTTTGTAACACTGGACTACAACATCTGGACATTTTTAAGGCAGGAGCAGGAGCCCCCCAGTATTTTATTTTACTCCATTTGATACTAATGAAGACCACATAGAGCGGGGTAACCAACTAAAATTCAAAGAGGTCCAGTCAGAGAAATTATACTAAACCAAAGGTCCGGAACATCATAATGTCTAACATGAGTTAGTGTGGCATCTGGATCTGGGTGTGATTTCAGGGACTTGTTGCTCTGATAAAATACAAAAATTAGTTTTCCTTTAATGCCGTTAATTTTATTTGAAACACAAGTTTTTATTTAAAAAAAGCAACACACAACAGAAGTAAAAGTGGAAAGAATAATTTGATAGTCATTTTAAAACTAATTTACAAAATGTATAACTCCATAAATTCTAACCCTAAAAAATAAAGTGCTTTAACTGTCTCAACCAACCTAGCAATATATAAAATTCAACAAATTGAACACTTTCTTTCTTTCTTTCTTTCTTTCTTTCTTTCTTTCTTTCTTTCGTCTGTCCCTCGTATGAATCGTCGGTTCAGTGTTTACCACATGGAATGCGGACAGTTCATTGGCCGATTAGCGTCACGTGAGATGACTTAACTAGCATGCAATTGGTCTGTGCATTTCCTGATCTGCAAAACCAGTACCGTAAATCCTAGAAGAGCTG
The DNA here is from genome assembly GCF_018320785.1 of Cheilinus undulatus. Lineage (NCBI taxonomy): Eukaryota > Metazoa > Chordata > Actinopteri > Labriformes > Labridae > Cheilinus > Cheilinus undulatus. The sequence continues at coordinate 2,835,518 of NC_054868.1, forward strand.
TGCCGGTTAGAATAGAAGCACCCCGTCAAATTTGAGGTTCCCTTTTGATCTAATGATTGTAGGTCCAGGTCCGTATCGGATGGCATCTGGGTCCAGGCCTGGACCACCAGCTAGTGACCCCTGATATAGAGTCACAGAGCGGGGTCAACGGCTATGAAGCCGCATGATGCATAAAAGTCTCCAACGCTCGCTTGCAGCCACACACCTGTTCTGCTCTGCTGTTGATGATCACCAGGTCAGCACCTCTGCTCTGACAGTCGGCCCTGCCTTCATCCCAGGACCTCTCCAGAGAAGACACGAAGTAGAAACTACCGCCGAAATACACCCATCCATCATGATCTGTTTCAAACGAGAGAAAAACTAAATATGTGAGTTATTTAAAGACAAAATAACAAACTATGACTTGGGGTTGAGCAAGCAAATGGACATTCCAGATTCAGTGTGTGTCACTGAGCAGATGCATTTTGCAAAGCTTCATTCTGAAATGACTGGGCCCGGTCTGAGGAAAGGCCGGACCAACCAGCGTCATGAGCAGAATGAGGCGGTAGCTACAGTTGGAGGTTTGTTCTACTTTAAACTGGTCCACTCGTGTAGGGTTTAGCATGGATGTAGCGGTAGCAGCAGTTTTACCAGAACTGGACAATATTTCTGTAGTAAAAAATTTAGAGATGCATGATATTATCAGCCAGATATCGGTATTGGCAGATATTAGCAAAAAAAGCCAAATATCGGTATCGGCAAATATCAAAATTTTTGCCGATATTTACATCTGATATTTTGGCCATGCATATCAGCATGTATAAACTGTAAAATCTGGCCATATATACTTATAAACAGACCTATGTTAGTTGAGATCTTTTTCTTTATTCATTCTCACTCAAAAGTTTGTTTCTTTTTCCATCCTCAGACCTAAAATTGTGTTCAAAGGACTGAATTTGAGTTATGTAAAACATATTTGAATATCGGTATCAATATCGGTATTGGTTAATATGAATCTGTAAATATCGGCATACCAGATATCGGGTAGAATCCAATATTGTGCATCCCTAAAAAAATTTCCAGAGTTCGAATAAAAGCAGACTGAGACCCTCCTTTTTTAGTGGTCTCAGTATGTTTGTTTGGTCCAAACCAGGCTTTGAATGAGAGTTTTCACACCAGCACAAACAAACTGTACAAACTAAAGTTTGTTTAAACTGAATCCAGCAGGTTAGGTGAGCTCAAGTCTGTCTGCCGATTTGTTGAGGTTTGTGTTTACTGGCGGGAACGATGTCAGTCGAAACCTGCTGTGCACCAAACATCCAGACCTGAACCAGAACATAACCGTACTGGAACACAGTTACAGTATATACCAGTGTATCTATGCTGGTATGTACGGTTACACAGTTACAGTATATACCAGCATAGATACGCTGGTACATACTGGAACACAGTTACAGTATATACCAGCGTATCTATGCTGGTACATACTGGAACACAGTTACAGTATATACCAGCGTATCTATGCTGGTATGTACTGGAACACAGTTCCAGTATATACCAGCGTATCTATGCTGGTATGTACTGGAACACAGTTCCAGTATATACCAGCGTATCTATGCTGGTATATACTGGAACACACTTACAGTATATACCAGCCTATCTATGCTGGTATGTACTGGAACACAGTTCCAGTATATACCAGCGTATCTATGCTGGTATGTACTGGAACACAGTTCCAGTATATACCAGCGTATCTATGCTGGTATATACTGGAACACACTTACAGTATATACCAGCCTATCTATGCTGGTATGTACTGGAACACAGTTCCAGTATATACCAGCCTATCTATGCTGGTATGTACTGTTACACAGTTACAGTATATACCAGCGTATCTTCTGGATGCCAGTGCTGCTCTGTCCTGCAAACCAGAATGATTAATATTGATGCCGTTTTGCTCATCATGCCTCTGTTACTTCCTCTGATGACTTTGTCCCAACACAACACTTTCATGACATTTAAATGAACTGGAAGGTTTAACAGGGAAGTAACTGCCCTGTTCTGACAATGGCATAAACAGACAGGTATGGGGAAGGTCCGGTGTTTGGAATTATAATACAATGTATTCATTTTCTCACAACTTTATGGTTTTTGTGATGCAGTTTTAAATTTTGAAACACCTCAGAATATTAATCCTGAACTTTCTGAGTAGACTAAAAAAAGGCTAACTCCAGAGAACTGGCATCACAACCAAGCTGTCGGCGTTCCAGTTACGAGTAGGTAACTCAGGGTACTCAGAGTTTCCATGTTGGGAGGGAATGACGTCTGACTGGCATCTAGGGATTCCATCCCACATGCCTAGAGTCAGGAAAATAGAAGTCTGTTTTGCCTGTTTTCATCCTGAGCAATGTACATCTCCCAACCAAACTAGACAGGAGACTGACAGAGCTACTTTCAGCTGGGTTTAGCAGAAATGTATGTTTCTATCTGTAGAATAAGGCCTCAGTCTAACGTGGTTGTTCTCTGAACCACAAGTGTTGGTATTCCTCTCTGTTCCACGCCTGAAGAATGTGTCCCATGAGGATAACTATAATACAATTACACTTACAGTTTGTGCTTTTCAAAGTTAAGCAAAGGAAACTCAGCTTGTTTTTACAGAATGCTTTTGTTCTGGATTTAACCTGACAGGCCAGATAGACTGTTTCATAAATCCACTGAATGAACATTTCACAGTTATCTGGTAAACCTCTGTACAAAGCATTTGGGAAGGGCAGGACTTATCAAAAGTTTCCCAGACAGATGCTGCCGTAGTTTATGAACAGTGGAGTTTGTTGGTGAATATAATCATACTGGCTGGAGAAGAGCATCTTCTATGCCAAGAGAAGCTTTCAGTGTGGCTCTTTGTGCTTTTATGGTAAAGAAATGAGGTCCAATGCTGTTAAAACTGCTCCATCAGAACTCATCAGTGCACCACTCACTATTATGTACCAGCTAACAGTACAGCTAAACTGCCTCACTGATTGGTCCATTTTCAGACCTGGCACAATCGTGTCAGATTGAAGCTTGAAAGATGGATCAGCTGATGACAGACATGGAATCTGGCCAATCCATCTGCTTTGCAAGGTTATCCTGGTGCACTTGTACAATGACTCAAGTCACTTGTAGAGAGATTGACTGAGATAAAACGTATGCAGAAATACATGACTTTGGCAGCATTGTAACAGCCAATAGGTTCTTTTCAGATGGCGTCACGTCACATTGAGAATACCAGATGCAGCGCAGGAGGTGATTAGAGCAATGAAGTTTAGTTCAGTACAGGTTGTCACAGTTAAGCACATGGCCCCTGATCTTGCCTGTTTCCATAACCAATGTTTGTCCAATCTCACTCATCTTGATTGGAAATCTGGTTTCAGAGATTCAGATCGTTTGGCTCAGCTCAGTAATAAGGCTCCCCAACAGCTCTTCATTTGGTTCCAGTTTGGCTTTTAAAATGTGAATTAAATAACAACAATTAGGGAAAGAAAACTGACACTCGGATAGGAGCTAGCTCCTGTGGTTCACATTAGAGCAGTGGTTCTCAACATTGGGGTCGGGGACCCCCATGGGGGCCTTGAGACACTGAGAGGGAGTGGCCAGATGGCTTAAAGAATAGAGAATATATTTTAAATATAATCAAACTGTATATTTAAGCAATTTAATGAAAATATAAGCATGAAATTAGTTAAATATAAAATAAAAACGTGTTATCAGAAACTGCTGAAAAGCGTTTCAAACTGTTCCGGGGTTTTTATATTGAAAATATCTATTTGTGCCACTTTTTAACCACTTCCCTACCCAGTTTTGCCACTATCATTGACAAATTTCATCAATTTTTGCACAATTTAGACCCTTTTTTTTGCCACTTTTTACTTACTTTTGCCACTTTAACCAATTTTCTCCATTTTTAAACCTATTTAAATTCTGTTTTTAAGAAAATGGGTTTACATTTTAACCCTTTGGGCGCCACAATTTCTTCAAGAAAATATTCAATTGTGATACCAAGATTTCAAAAGAATGTAGCTTGAAAGTGGTTAGAGATAAAGGCATAATGTAAATGAGAAAACTCTTCAGTTTGACCCAAAGTTTGTGGTGGGAGTAAATTCACTCATCTAATTTTGCATATTCTGACGCCACCAGGCAGCCTCCACCACCACTGCTTCTACCACATCTGTCCCTACCTCCATGGTGTTTTTAAAATTCCCGCTACCTCCATCTACATTTGTGTTTTGACCACCCCTGCCTCCTATATGCTGTTGGGATTGAAGTTACTCATGTCCACCATCTCCTGGTGTAAAGTAGTAACAACATTAGGCACCACATTTTCAGCTACAGTCTGTTTAATTCAGCTGTGTTGTGTCGCAATTTTGCGACTTTGGCGCTTAAAGGGTTAAATCAGAAGATAAGGCACAAATGAACAGGGAAAGATATTTGGGATATTCGTTGCTTTGGTAAGAGTGGTTCGTATTCAGGAAAAATGTATGGATATCACAGCTTAACTTAAACATGGGCACCAAGTGTGAAGGGGTCCCAAAGAGCTCCCCCCCATGAGCGGCCTTGTCTGCACATGACTGTTCTTGAATGTTCATGACTGTGTTCAACCACCTTCAGGCACAGTGGGGGGTCCCCGGTCTCTGGCATCTTTATTTTGGGGCTAGCGAGCCGAAAAGGTTGTGAACCCCTGCATTAGAGAGTCATTACGAACAGGCTCATTCATGATCAGCATGTGATGAACCCCACAAAGTTTTTCTAAGTAAGCGTTTCCATTCAAAGCACGTTTATGACGAACCCAATGAGGGGCGTGGCGAGCCTGTATGCTCAGTAAAACACTTCTTTAAGACTCTTGTCTTCCTTTACCTGGCTGGACAACGCTAGAGGCTGAGACATCAAACTTTCAATATACGAACTTTCCTCTATTTAGTCCTAACAGCTGTTCAGTACTTCCTGCCTCCATGTGGCTTTCACACGTCAACAAGATCACATGACTGCAAACGACCTGGTATGATGGCATGAACCAGAGCTGACATGCACTGAGTTTTAAACAGGCATACCACCCACTCCCCAGTGCAAAATAAAGAGATTCACTTAAACTTGAATATAGTACCTCGAAGCCTTCTGGGCAGGTCATTTCTCCAAGTAGTCAACTCCTCCAAAGTCTTCCAAAGCTGCTCGTTTTCATGGGTTAGGTTGTTGTAGCTGGTCTGTAGCTGGTCTCGTTCACTGGTTAGGTTGTTGTAGCTTGTCTGTAGCTGGTCTCGTTCACTGGTTAGGTTGTTGTAGCTGGTCTGTAGCTGGTTCCGTTCTTTGGTCACATCATTATAACTGATGTGTAACTCTTCGTAATCAGATTCACACTCAGAGACATGCTTTGTGACTGATGATAAATGAGCAAAAGTAAAACAGAAAGTGTAAAATAAAGTATGTGGTGTAAATCTTGTACGGCTCCATCAGTATTCTAATAAAGTACTCACACAGGACAGCCAGAGCAATGAGTCCAGCCAGGAGGAGAGCACACAGCAGACCAAGACAAACTGTGGCTATTCTGTATGACTTCTTCTTTACGTCCTGAACACCTGAAAGAAAAAGTCCTCATATGTCAGTGGGTTGTTTTCACTGTGGAGACGGTTTTCAGAAGTCTTTGTGTTGACACACTAGAACAAACGTTGTGAGGAACGTAATGTTGAAGATGATGTTAATGCTGCAAATTCAACAACTGACCATTTTCTGTTTTTTCAACCTAGAAATTCTTTTAAAACTCTGTTGTGCTAAATAATGTGGAACAGTGCATTTTGAGGTTTTTATTTAAAATCAAAAAACAATTGTTATTATGAAGTTTGTTCACAAATATTTGAATTTTGCTCTAACGGCTGATGACTTAAAAAATATTCTGACTGTCATTTGCATTAACATTTAGGACAATAAGAGAAAAATATCATTTGTGTAATAATGTGGAACTCGGTGTATTTTCCCACAGTCCTTCTCTAAGTGGAGAACTTCTCTTACTTTCCGCTGTGAATAATAAAGCTCTTCAATAGTGCTTCTTTTATACCCAGTCATGGTTTTATCCTGTTACTTAATAATCCACTTACCTTTGGTGTTCCTGGGCATCCCACAACACTTTCCCAGTATTTTCTGGCACCTGTCCCAGCTTTTGTGGAACATGTTGCAGGTATCAAACTCAAATTGTGTATATTTCCAAACACTAACAAATGTGATCAGTGTTAACTTGAACTATCTTGTCTCTGTGCTGAATTCAGTCCAGTTCATTCAGTTGAATGAAGGTTGGAAAGTATCTTCAAATCCCCGTTTTCTGCTTATTCACGTTTTACGAAACTTTTTTGGAATTAGGATGGAGATTAATAGTGAATAAATGATCAATATTATTTTACTCTTCACACATTTTCTGTTAAAACTCTCAACAGTACATCCTGATGTCTCTTTTGATTCAAAACGTCACCAATAAAAGAAATACCACTCGTCTCTGTGACACGGTTCATGCACAAAGTAAGCTGATGTTTGTGTGTGTTCATTACCTGAGAGTGAAGTTCCAGGTGTGCTCATCTCCAGAGGAAATATGTTGTCATATGTCTCTGAGCTCTCTGGTAAATTCTCCCCTTTGCCAGAATGATCTGGTGTTATGTTTGTTCGGTTCTCATAGATATGTGATTCGTCCATGATGCTGAAGTTTATGGTTTTGTGGAGTTTGGTCCAGAGGAGCCTGAGGCTGTCTGGTGCCTTTCAGAAAATGAACTGTGAATGAGCTGTTGTTGTTGAAAAAGGGGTAGTCGCTTAATGAACAGCATCGGTTATTGGCATGACTGGCAACAGCATTTTGGGAACCCAAAAGCAGTCATGCATACTGGCAATATAGAGTCCCCTTAAAAAGGAGACCTAGGGTGCTTCTACATGATAGATCTGGGCCTGGATTTTAGCAGACTTTTACCAGGAGGATCAGTGTGAACCCAAGTGGACTGTATCAGGGTCTGACTCAGACTCCTGCAAGCACAGGACACTGTATGTATGGTTTCCCAAAAGAATTTAAAATTTGATTCATCTGACCACAGAACAGTTTTCCAGTCGAGCTTTGTCCAGGAAAAGACGGTGGTGTTTCTGGATCCTGTTCACATATAATATGGCTTTTTCTTTGCATGATCCAGCTTTAATTGTCATTTGTGGATGGCACGGCCAACTGTGTTGACAGATGATGATTTCTGGAAGTGTTCCTGAGCCCATGCAGTGGTTTCAAGTCCAGAATCATGCCTGTTTTAATGCAGTGCTGCCTGAGATCACCAATATCTAATACTGACCTTCAGCCTTGTCCCTTGTACGCAGACATTTCTCCAGATTCTCTGGTGAAACAATCAAAGTCTTCACTTTTTTACATTGAGGAATATTTTTCAAAAATTGTTCCACAACTTTAGACACAGTTTTTTGCAGATTGGGGAACCTCTGACCACCTTTACTGCTGAGAGACTCCGCCCCTCTAAAATGCTCCTTTTATACCCAGTCATGTTACTGAGCCCCTGACATTAACCTAATTAGTGTTAAAGTGCTCCTCCAGCTGTTCATGAATTAAGGCCTGAACATACTCGAGTGTACTGTGAGTGGAGCGGACTCCACACGGCAGTCATCAGAGCTTCCATAGTCGAGCGCACCGCCGCGTAGTACTTTCCTGTGAAATTTCTGTGAAATCCTACATTTCCCACAATCCTTGCGCGTTGTTTACATGTTTCTGTCATGGTGTGCTACACTGACGAAGCCTGCTGACTTTGCAAAGCAGTAAAATTAAGAGACGCTAGTATGTACGGCCATTAAATGCCACAAGAGACGAGGAAAGGGAGTAAGCCATGTTGGTGAAGGACATGCGAAGTATTGATGTGGAAAAAACATTTCCAATACTTCCAAATGACAGGTGAAAACTTTGATGATCTAGTTGGACGCCTAGCCCCACCCCTTCTACACTATGGGAGTCACCGCTCACCCGTCAACGCTGCACAGAGGAACAAAATGCAGGTTGGCGTCACATTTAATGCAGGTTGATGTGAAAAATACATGCCAACCAGTGTCATTTTTATTCATTCAGAATTCTGTTTTTGTCAGTTATAGAGTAAAATCTGCGAACATTACACAAGCCTTCAAGCAATACACAAGTCACCTGACTCTTAACCCTTTCAGAGATGTTTTCCACTTTCTGAGCAATGCTAAGGTAGCTGCTTTACCCAGCTGAAACAGGGATCCAGGCTTATTTTTTAAATAAACATCAGCTTGATGTACATTGACTACGTACCATGACAATGACCATTTAAATTATTGAAGAATTCAAGGTTTAGCACCACGACCTCAGCCTTTCAGCAGCTAAAAGCACCGATAGGCCAATCACACTGTGTCAGCCTGAATGCGAACAAAGATGAAAAAACTGTGAATTAAATTAGTTTAATGTTTTATATATATGTTGCTTATGAGGGCGAAGGCGAGCGACCCCACCCACAGAAAGCGTGTCTAGAGTGCTGCATCGGGGCACAGTCCTGATCAGAGGGCAGAGATCACAGTAGATCTGAGAGTTCACACAGGAATAGTGTGTCAACAACAGATTATTTGACCTTTTTTGGGTTAATTTATCATCCTTTCTGGCATAGTCCATGATATTATTGCTTGCTCCGTTGGGTTGCTGCACAGACACATAGGGTGCAGCTGCTGTATGTAGAAATTGCGGGTGATGCAGTTGGATACAGTCCACCAGATCCCTGGAGGGCTGCAGTGATGGTTGTTCTTCTGGAACTCTGTCCCATCTCTGCACAGGATCTCTGGAGCTCAGTCAGAGGGACCATCAGGTTCTTGGTCTCCTCTTTTACTGAGGCCCTTCTCTCCTTGTTGCTTGGTTTAGCCAGGTGACCAGCTCTTGGAAGAGTCCTGTTTGATCCAAACCTCTTCCATGTGAGGATTCTGGAGGCCACTGTTCTCCTGGGGAACCTTCAGAGCAGCAGAAATGTTCCTGTAGCCTTCCCCAGATCTGTGCCTGTCAACAATCCTGTCTCTGAGCTCTGCATGGCTTGGTTTCTGCTCTGGTATCATTGTCAGCTGTGAGGCCTTCTATAGAGAGGTGTGAGTCAGGTTAATTTAGCACAGGTGGACTCCAGTCTAAATGTAGAAACACCTCAGCAAAGATCAGAGACATGGAGGAACCTGAGATAAATTATATTCTCACTAAAGGTCCTGAATACTGATGTCAGTGTGATATTTCAGTTTATTATTTTAAATAGTTTCCAAAAACTTCTAAGATTCAGTTTGGCTTTGTCATGATGGAGTACTGAGAGTAGATTTATGAGAATAAAAATGATTTTTCTAACTGTAGCATCAGGATGAAAAAGAAGAGAATTGAAAGAAGGTGGAGGGGGTCTGAATACTTTCTACAACAGGGACTGGCCTGACTCCCAGTCTACATTTTCCTGATAGTTAATGCCACAGACATAATATATGTAGATGCCTCATTGTTCGCCCGCTGCTGAGATACGTAAATGTGTCCGCCATATTGCCAGAGGCAAGACCGTTCCATAAACAAATGCAAGTATATGAGGGATGAAGGGTTTTCTGATTGACCCTTAGATGCATGACCTACCAGCACCTACACTCTTCTGTGAGTGGGTATAAAATGGCCCCGACTAGAATGAATGCTGTAAACTTAAGAAATTTCTTTCATTTTGGTTAAAGATGATTATTTTTATTATATTTTGGTCAAAAAAAGAATTATTTCATGTTTGACATGTTCATTTATCACTTTTATTAACATTTTATCACAAACAGCTTTGAGAAAGGTAAAAGAAAAAGGTAAACATCCAAAAATAATCCCAACACGAGAATGATTAGTAATAATAATGAGTCTGCCTTTGACAAAGATTTGGTTTGATACTACATTATTGAATCATTTTCAGAAACTACAGGAAATGATGAGATGTAATAAAAGAGCTTGAGATGTTAAAAGGTGTTTCAAACTGTTTAACCACAAATGATGCATGTTATTGATCATTAATTATTGATCACTGATCAGAACAAGGTCCATAAATGTCATTAACTAGAGGCTGACACTTTAGGTCCAGGCTAGGTCTAGGCCTGGTCCAGATATACCTGGCCCAGTGTAAGGTCTGCAGATTTCCTGCAGTATAGAAACGTAAACTTAGCCTTGATTATTTTAAATATCCTTGTCATAAAATGTAGAAAAAGTAAAAATAATTAGATAAAAAGTCAGGAATGTGGAAAAAAATAAATGGTGTTCAGGGCGTAAATTCATGATTTTGGCTTTTTATTTAATATATTAACCTTTTAATTTCACAACTTTTAATATTAAGTCATATTTTGACCTTTTCAATTCATGATTTTGAATTTTATCTCAAATTTGGACTTTTTAACTCACAATTTTAAGTTTTTATGTTATATTTCGAGCTTATAGAGTCTCAGTTTTAAATATTAAGTCATATTTTGACCTTTAAAACCTTACTTTCACTTTTAATCTTATATTTTACCTATTAGACTCACAATCTAAAATTTTATCTTCCATTTTTAAACTCATGATTTCAAATTTAATCTCATATTTTGACCATTATAAACCTTGATTTTGATTTTTTTTTTTTCCTTTGAAAATCATGGTTTTATGGAGTTAGATGTGTTGTTCGACAGTAAATGTATACCTGACAGTCACAGTTGGTTAAAATCAAAAGTTCCTAGGGTTAACCTTTGAACTTCCATAGAAAATGCTTGGGGTCATTTTTGACCCCACGTATGGAAAAGTGTGGTACTGATACAAAAAATGCAATTACTTAAAAAATATAACAATTAGATACAAATCCATATGGCCTCATGTCAAAGAAAACCTATTTGAGGAATACATGGAAGATTAAACGATAAAAAATTATAATTACAAAGATATCGCAAAAAAAAAAAACAACCGCTGGGGTCAGTTTTGACCCCACGTATGCATCGAAGGGTTAGAGTTGCCTGATTTTCCAGATAGTGATGTAACCTTATAATAACAGCCACCACGGGGTCAGTCAAACTTAAATCAATATTTTTGTCCTTGATTTTAAGTTAGGAGCATAATAAAGGGAATAGTTTTGTGCTATTTTGGCCCTAAAGTGGTAATAATAATCATGAAGTCTAGTTGTATGTATTTATTAATATTGGTAGTTTATTTTCAGGTTTTCAGCATAAAATCTAAGTGAAGAATTATCTTTTTTTATTAAGAGTATAACCAGTTCAGTTATAGGGTGAGTTCATTTTCTTTCCATTTTTTAAGATAGCTTTCCAAATGTGATCTATAAGAGATTAAAGATTGACATAAACGTAAATGTATCTGCCGTGAGTTCAGTTTCTATGATTGTAAAAGGTGAATATGGGTATGATGGGACACATTTAGAAAATTTACCCCTGGCAACGTATAAATTATGATTAATATGTCAAACTCTCTCTTTTGATACAGCTGTGAAAGAGCTGTTGTGTAAAATACAGAAGGAGAAGAGAGAAATGTTAACCACAGGATGGATGACTCTTTCTCAAACATAAGTGGAGCCAAGATGGTTTTTCCTCAGGCATTCTGGGTAAAGAGGATCATCCTTTATTGGTTAAAGTGGACTGGAGTCTGACTGGAGTCTGGACCTCTGGTATTCACAAACATGATTAACCTATCAGATCGATGTTGAATCACTTCAGTGGTATCCATCATGTAATGTCAGAAAGAAAACTCTGATAATCCCCGGTATTAAAATGTCTCTGAACAACTTTGATCACAGCACTTGGGATTGTAATAACACAAACATCAAACTTCATTTCATTTAACTTTGAATATTTCTGGAGATCACACAGACCTCATGGTGTCGGACCAGTTCAGGCTCCCACCAGGCCACATTGTAGACGTCTACCTGATGTTATGACGCATAACCACCACTAGATGGCGCACAAGAACTGCTGAGTCAGGGCCAACATGCTCCAAACAAACCTGACCAAAGGCAATGATGATAATGACTCTACAGTCAAGCATCTACTGAAACAAAGAATCATAAAAGATTATGCTGATCCAAAAAAATGAAAGGAGGAGCCCCCAAACCAGTAATCAGCATCAGACTCTTAGCAGAGATCCACATCATTCGGCTCAGTTCAGTAAGAAGAGACGGCTCTTTAAGCTTCTTTCTGTACAACTTTAGCTTTAATAAATCAGAAAAAATCAGCATTTTATGACCCATGGTTCATATGACTGCATGCATTTATTAAAAAGTTATACGATGAATCCTTTAATTCTCAGAATACTATCATTTACAACATGCTTCATGTAAAACTATAGTTTTAGACATTCAATTTAAAAGTATACCTTTTCATTATGAAGAATGCAGGAACTTATTTTTTTAACATTAATCAGACTGTACAGTCAAGCAGTCTTCTCTGATTACCATTAAAATATATCTAAAATAATACATTTAATGTAAGTTAGCTTACATCTTTTATTATTTTCACAGCTGTCAGTATTTTGGTGTGCAGGAAATGAAAATTGATTGGTTTAAGAAAATGCTGACAGAAAAATTGAGAAAATACAGTCACATTATCACCTTATAAAGGAAACAACGCATTTTTTGAAGTGATCCCGCTGAGGCTAGTCGTTGAGCTAAAAGCTTTGTTGTGTCTCATTTTGGTATTTTGTGCTCTATTGAGCTCAGGTTACTTTACTTATTATATGGGCAGAAGCAGACTTTTATTTTGAAAGAGGAGAGAGCAGCTGTTTCCTAATAACCATAGAGAATAGCTGCTCTAATAATCATGTCTGCATGTTAACAGGAGTCTGCTGACAGAGAAAAGCCATCTTTAAGATTTTCTGACATTTTGTCCTGCACATTTTTAACTATTTGAATAAAATTATCAAGACAAACATGTTAAAAACAAAACATTTACTAAAAAAATTGCTTCAAAATGTAGTTTTCATCATTCTGATGTCTCTAAACAGACGTAAGAAAAATGAACACATTGGAAGCACATTTATTTGAGGTTTAAGCGCAGAAATAAAGAGACAGCAGAGCTAACAACAGCGCATCCTATTCTATGGACAAAGATAACACAGAAACTTCAGATCAGATCCAAGAACTCAGGCGGTTTGACCAGGAGGCACAGGAAGACAAACGCCTGGGGCCTCATGCTCCAAGAAGCCTTAAAATAAAGACGTTAGATGTAAATCTGTGGCACTGGCACTTTAACACAATTAATATACATTTTATAAATCAGTCAGAGCAAATATAAATGGACTTTATTGACTAAAAACATAAATACAGACACCCTGACACATAATGTTAAAGTGTAAAGAGATTAAAGCAAACTAATTTAAATTCAGTAAAAATCTGATATAAATCAGGGCTTTTCAAAGTGTGTGAGAGTGAGCCTCCCCTGAGAAGAACTTGTTCATTTGGTGGACCCCCACCCACAAAATGATTCAAATTAAAAAAAAAAATTAAACAACAACATTTCAAACATTTCAGTCTAGTCTTTAAACATTTTTAACATTAATATATTTTGGATATTTTGGTTTGCAAATGTCCTTAAACATCTTATTCAGTTATAATGCCGTTAAAAACCCTTTTTCATATTCTTTAGGCCATTTTACAACTTCTTTTTGCTTCTTTTTCCCCATTTTTTCAACTTTGATCCCACATTGCCCTTTTTCACCTTTTGTCCATTTGATTTACCTTTCATCATTAAATGTCCCTTTTTTTCCCATTTTTTTCTCATTTTTGTAACATCTTTATGCCACTTTTATCCAATTTTTTGGCCTTTTTAACATTTTTTTTTTGCCACTTTTTGTCCATTTAAGCTACCATTTGCCATTAAATACCACTTGTTTCCTTTTTTCCCAATTTTTGCTTTTTCTTTTTGCCATTTTTGGCTTTTTCACAATTTCTTTGCCACTTTTTGCCCATTTAAACTACCCTTTGCCATTACATACCACTTGTTTCCTCTTTTTTTGCCCATTTTTGCCACTCTTGACTGCTGTTTGCCCATTTAAGTCGCTTTCCAATCATTTTTTTGTCACTTCTCACAGATTGTTGCTACTTTATGACCATTTTTCCACTTTTTGTCCCCATGTTCACCCAGTTTTTGCTGTTTTTTCGACCATTTTTGCCACCTTTCACCTCTTTTTATTGCTACTTCAAGCTGTTTTTGCCTCTTTTTACCTCTTAGATTGTGGCTCTTGCAAAGGTATTTTCAATCATTTGGCTTGGTTGAGTAACACTGCTGTATATCATAGTCCTTGTAGTAACTAGAAGTTTATCCATTTAGCTCCATGCACAGCAGAGGCTCGCAAAGCAAATCACCTTTTTTCTGGTTTATGGTTCCGCGCCTCCCCTGAAGCTCTGTGGCGCCTCCTAGGGGAGGCCCGCCTCACACTTTAAAAACCACTGATATAAACAAAGTGACTGCATAAATATTCATCCCCTTTAAATCAACCGGCATAATTCAACAGAGGTCCAGAAAATTGGTGCTAATATTCTCACAATTAGTTAAGCTGGGATAACCTGACTGCAGGGCATCTCAAGTGTATGTGATTGTAGTATAAAGACACCTGTGTCTGATTACTGGTTAATCAGAATTCCTGGCTACCATTACACCCTGACCACAAAAGAACCCGTCAAGCAATTCAGAGAAAAGGTTATTAAAAAGTATAATTCAGATGATGGGTACAAAAAATATTTCCAAATCACGTAACATCCCTGGAGTCTTCAGAAATTTGGAAAGAATATGTCACATGTGTAAATCTGCCTAGATCAGACCGTCCTCACAAACTGAGTGAACATGCAGGAAGGAGACTAGAGAGAGAGACCACCAAGACACCTATGACTACTCTGAAGGAGCTCCATCTCAGCTGCTGAAGCTTGTTCTTCACCAGTCAGAGCTTTATGGGAGAGTGGAGAAGAGAAAGACACTGTTGAAGAAAACTCAGATTCAATCTGGACTAGAGTTCACCAAAAGGCATGAGGGAGACTCCATGGTCAAGAGGAAGAAAGTTCTTTGGTCTGATGAGACCAAAATGGTAACCTGACACGCCAGATGGATTTGTTTCACACATCCATCTGGGAAACCTTCAATATTCACATCTCTACGGGCCAATCAGAGCAACAAAACATGTGATGTAGCTGCAACCGAGGTGCGTGTGCGCAGCTATCAAGGAATAACGTGAATGATGGTGACTGTAGACATGTCAGTACTCGACTTTTGTCGTTTTTGAACAGAAACCAACTCACTGCTGTTCTTCATTCTTCTTTAAATAAAGACATGTCATCAAGTTCTGATAAAACTGGCGCTTTAGCAGCATCCACGCTAATCTCTTCCGTCATTATTGCACTGGCCTCTTGTTGCTGCTTGCTTACCTCACAACTCCGCCGCTCCTGAAAGTACTGCCCCTTGACGCTGATTGGTCCTGTCACTTTCTAACTGGGCCCAAACTTAACATTTGATCTGTTTTTACAGAAATGTACTGTCATGACTAGTAGATATTTAAAAAAGGTTAAGGTTGGCAGAAGCTCTGCAAAAATGACCAGATAAAGAGGAGAAAAGGGGTTAGAGAGTAGAAAAAATGGGTGATAAGTGGCAAAAATGGGGAGTTGGGTGGCAAAAAGGAACAAAAATTGGCAGAAAAAGTGGTGAAAAGAGGTTAAAATGTGGCAAAAATGGTAAAAGGGCAAAAGTATCAAAAACTTGTTACAAATGACAAAAAATAGTGCACAAAAAGTAATGAAAAAGGGTTAAAAAATAGCAAAAATTGATAAAAGCGTGGCACAAAAGGGATAAAACATGCAGGAAAATGGGTTTAAATTGGTTAAAGAATCGCAAAAATTGGGTTAAAGATGCAAAAAGTATCAGAAATGGGTTAAAAGTGGCAAAAAATTGGTTTTAAAGTTGCAAAAACTGTTGAAAAAATGTAACCAAAAGGAGTTAAAATTTGGCAAAAATAGAAGAAAAGTTTCATAAAGATAAGAGTGGCACAAGGGGATAAAACATGCAGGAAACGTGGTTCAAAAGGGGGTAATATCTTGCAAAAACTCGGTTCAAGAGGCAGAAAGAGGTTAAAGTGTCAAAATTGAGTTAATACTAGTAAATCAGAATTGTGGAGGGCCAATTCTCTGGGATTTTCAGGGGCCCAGTTAGTTCTGTTCTCCTTGTGGCCCACTGCATTAAAGATAATAGGGAATATCACTGGTGCCGAAAAATGTCCTGTGTTTTAAAAGAAAATAGAAATACAACTAAAATAATATTTCAGTTAGACCAGAATATTTATTTGATTTTTGTGTATCTGAAAGTCCGGCCCCCAGAGTTTCTGTCCAGACTAAATCTGGCCCCTGTGCAGATGTACTTAATGACCCCTGCTCTACTGAATACTGACCAGAAGGGGGGGTATGTTTATAAAGTCACTTATTTTACATGTTTTTATTTGATTGGCATTACTTTGTAGAAATCTGTTTTCACTTGGCATTAAAGAGGGTGTTTTTGATATTTTTCGTCATATAAGCCAAATTATATTGACTACGACTGATTTATAAAATCAGGGTAAAACAGGGGAGTCAACACTTTTTTATAGACACTGTATATTTCTGCCAAAAGAGGTCAGCAGATGGCGCTCTGTGTACAGAGTAGCAGAGGTGAACACCAGTAGAGGAAGCTGTCAGTGCTTGGTGAGTTCACAGATCAAATCTCTTTTCACAGATCCAGTACGATGGCCTGGTGCACCGTGCATCAAACAAACTGTTTTCTGATTTAGATATCAACATTCCTGCACAGTGTTCACGTCCTCCATTTGGCTCTCCAGGGGCCCAGTAGCTGAAACACACAAAAACATAAAAGTAAAAATGATTAGCACATCTGATTCAGCCTTAAACTCACAGTACTGAAATGCTGCCACCAGGGGGCTCTCAGTGAAAACAATAACAAGCTCTGCTATTCTTTCTTATTTAAGGACTCTTTTAATTTAAAAAAAAAAAAAAAAAAAAAAAAAAAACACTACAGGTTTCTTAACTAAACGGTAAACCAGTGTTTTGGTGCCACTGATGAATGTGGGAGAAAAGCAGTTAAAAGTTGACTTTCTGTAGTGCACCTAAGCCATCAGAGTAGAGTATGAACCTTGAGGCCAGCAGAGTGTTATCTATCCATTTCCACGTCCCCGGTGTCTCTGTGTCCGTCAGTCCGACCCACAGTTTTTTTGTTGAAGCTTCCAGCAAAGTCCTTGTAAACACAGACGGACAGTCGTTAAGAAAATGACATTTTAAACTCACTCTAGATGTAATCCTCTCCTGTGATGCTGACAGGATTCATTTCTATGTCTCACATACATTCATACATAAACATTATATAATAATTGGACATTTCATTTATAAAAAGCAAGATTGCTGGTTTATCTAAGTTTTATTTTGAGTAGAAGACCCCCAGTAAAACAGATAGCTAATAAAGTAGATTCATGCTATGAGGAAAATAATTAACCAGCAGTGATTTTTTTTCTTGTAGAAAAAGACAGACAGCATTAAAAAAATATCTTTTTTATTTTAACAAGGTTTACGAACATTTACGGCAATGATATATATATATATTTTCAAATATAAAAAGTTACAACTAAGTTAATTACAACTAAGAACTGTGTCTTTTATATGCAACTAACTCAGACTAAATTGCACATTGCACAGATTTTCTATTAGTGGGGATTCTGAGTAAGCTTCCACACTATTGATATTCGCGTCGGCCATTTTCTTTTTTCTGTACATTTTTGGACCCTTTCTCCTCTTTCACTCTCTGAGCTATACTCATCATTCTAATTTCATTCTATTCAGCCCCTTCAGGACATGATGGCGATGACTTTTCTCATTTCTAACTTTTATAGTTTTAAAAATATTTAACTTTTTCTGCATTTTTTTCCCATTCAAATGAATTAGGCTTTTCTAAAAAAAAAAAAAATTCCACTTTCTTCAACTCCTCATAACTTTTGCATTTCCTGGGCTATTTTCACTCTTCTACTATCGTACTCTCAGCTCCTGGTGCTATTTTCAGCTATTTTTCCACTATTTTAAGCTATTTCTATGCTTTTTCAGCCATTGAATTCCACTTTCAGCTATTTTTAGGCCACTTTGGGCAATTTTTTCAGCTACCCTGAAGCTATTTTAAGGCTACTTTCAGCTATTCTTAAGCTATTTTTAGCTATTTGAGGCTACTTTTAGCTAATTTTAGTCTATTTTCAGCTTTTCTTTAGGGTACTATCAGCTATTTTTATCCTTTTTAGCTACTGAATGCCATTTTCAGCTACTTTTATGGCATTTTATGCTTTTTGTATGCTTTTGTCAGCTATTTTTGTGCTTTTTGGCTATTTTCGCCAGTTCTTCCACAATTCAGCTCTCAGCATCCCCACGCAATTTCAGCTGAAATCACAATTTGGATGTAGTTGTTATTGTAATACTGAGTGATCAAACAATGAGTTAACAGTGGCAAAATGGCCCCAATTTGGCAAAAATGTTGCAAAAAAAGAGTAAAAAGTGACTAAACTGGGCAAGAATCAGAAAGAAGGTGGGGAAAATGGGTAAAAAGTAGCATTTAATTGCAAAAGGCAATTAAACATGGCAAAAAGTGGCAAAAAAGGCATAAAGGGGCAAAAAAAATTGCAAAAACAAGGATAAAAGAGTCAAAAATGGGTGAAAAGTGACAAAAAGAAGTGGGAAAAAGGGGTAAAAGTGGCAAACACCGGCAGAAAGTGGCAAAAATGGGTGGAGAGTGACCAAAAAATGAGTTTAAGGTGGCAAAAATGGTCCCAAAGTGGCAAAAGTGTGGCAAAAAGTGACTGAAAAGTGACTGAACTGGGCAAAAAGCATCAAAGCATGGCAAAATGGGAATAAGTGGCATTTAATTGCAAAAGGCAGCTTAAATAGGTGAAAAAGGGGCAAAAAGACTGCAAAGAGCAGGATAGAAGTGGCATAAATGAGCTAAAAGCAGTAAAAGGGAATAATAGCAGCAATAAATTGCAAATAAAGGCAATGGAAATATACAGACAAAGAAAGGTTGACAATAAATTCTGACAATTAAAGCCTACAGTGTAAGTGTGGGAAACAAACTGATTAGTATGACTTGCAATGGATGATTTCTGAGGTCAGATTTTCCTTTTAAAGGATTCCTGGGGGAATAATGATTCAATTAAGACATAAAAGAGCCACAAATCATCAGAAAAGAGCCACACGTTGTGTATCACAGTATAGCATGAATGGGTATAAAATCTTGTGGAAAGCCTTCCAAGAAGAGTGGAGGCTGTTATTGCAGCAAAAGGGGGCCGCCTCTGTATTGAAGTACATGGATTCAATTACCTCATTACAGTCCCTGTTGTTGCAATAGGCTAGACGGCCAAATACTTCTGTCCATGTAGTGTTGATGCTAGAGATATCCTGATTTATTGAAAACCAATCACTGTTGTCCAAGTTTCATTGGAAATATGTGATCGTTAGATCAGGAGTAAAACTTCACTGATCTCCTGCAGGTGTCTGCAGCTGTGTGTACACTTTAGAGCTTATCACCTTTTAGCAGATGATGTCACATCACAGTGGAGAACACAGGAAGTGAATTCACACAGAGAAGCTTGATCAAAATGTCAGAGTTCTGTGCTGTTTATGACTGAGCAGATGGTTCAAATTGCATCAAAGAAATATTGAGCTACGTTGTGTTCCGAAATTAGAACAAAGTTCTGCACAGTGACTGTGCATAGAAATAAAAAACACAACTCAGCATAAAACACTATATTAAAAAACAATAAGCACATGGAAGATGCAGCGGAGGATGCATTCATCCATTTTTAAATATCAGAAAATTCCATTTCAGGGAACTTCATTGTCATTGCTTGAACTCACCTCTGATGTAATAACTCCTGCCCCTATAACCTGATTTTAACAGGGACTTATATCTCATCTGGGCTTTCAGATACAGAGTGGTAATCATTACTGCTTTGTTTGGACACACTTCAGTGCGTACTGAAAACAGTCTGAATTAGCTCTGCACCTGTCAGATTTTAAATCTGTCATTCTCTCTGTCCCAGTCTGCCTGTCATTCTGTGCAGACCCTGCAACCCTCCTCCACCCCAGCCACCTCCATTCAGTTAATCAGCGTCTAGTCCAGATCCTTACAGGTCTCCTGCTCATCCTGCATAGCTCAGTCTCCTCCTCCACGCCACCTCATTGGTCAGCTTCTCAGAAGTCTACTCCTCATCTGATCTCTCAACACCACCATCAGTGTCTAGACTCCACAGGGGGGTGTCCTATTCCTGCCATTTGCTTGACTACTATAGAGTTTTATTGCTGCACTTATCCTGATCAGCCTAGGCATGAGTTTTATGCACCCTTAGGCTCAGACAGTGACAGTGGTTTACTGTCGAGCTCAGGTTACTATCGTCATTTTGTCTTGTCACCTTGACTGGCCCTAAATGAATGTGACAGACAGAATCTTCATCCAGTCACCTTCTGAGAATTCTTTGGAAAGTCCTGCCCTTCCCAAAAACGTTGTATGAGAGGTTTCCCAGACGAGTGTGAAATATATCCATACAACAGTCTATCTGGAATGTCAGGTCTGGGATGCCTTCATCTGGATTGGATTGGTTGTTTATTATTTTTCACAGCTCAGCAACAATAGCCACTCTTTCAGCTCCCAAACAGCTCTTCAGTTGGTACTGTGTTTCCTTTTTTATATCTTTAAACAACAAAGATAAGGAAAACATCTTTAAAAATAGGATCTAGCTCAGCGGTTTTCAAAGTTTGAGGCGGGCCTCCCCTGGGGGGCGCCACAGAACTTCAGGGGAGGCGTGGAACCATAAACCAGAAAAAAAGGTGATTTGCTTTACTATTTATGTGTGATTTATTTATTGTGTGATTTGTGATTATTAGTGGCTCTTTGATGTCTTCATTTGAAATATTATTCCTCCAGAAAACCTTAAAAAAGGGAAACTCTTCTGCCCCATTTTACTATTTTTTTTTAAACTTTTCATCCATTTAAGCATCCTTTGGTCTTAAATACCACTTTTTTCCCCTAATTTTTGCCCATTTTTGCCACTTCTTTTGCCACTTTTTTCCAATTTTTGCCCCTTTTCACCATTTTTTGCCACTTGTCACCCATTTAAGCATCCTTTTTCATTAAATACCACTTTTTTCCTATTTTTTGCCCATATTTTGCCACTCCTGACTGGTTTTCTCCTATTTTTTAACTCATTTTTTTGTCTTGTTTTTGCGACCCTTGGACCATTTTTTGCCACCTGTTACTCATTTTTTTGTCACTTCTCACCCATCTTTTTTCATTTTTTATCCCCATTTTTGCCCATTTTCAACCAATTTTGCTGCTTTTTGGCCATTTTTGCCATCTTCAACTTAATTTTATTGGTCCTTCAAGCTGTTTTTGACACTTTTCACCCCTTATATGTTTGCTCTTGCAAAGGTATTTTTCAACAGTTTGGCTCTTTGGTTGAGTAATGCCGCTTTAAGGATTATCAGAGCAGAATAATCAGGTAGTATTGGCAACTGTCATTACTGAAACCAAATAACTGATTACCTGGTAAAGGCGGATGTTTAAGAACATTTGCAGACCAAAATATCAAAGATATAAAAATGTTTAAAAAATATTTAAAATTAGGCATACAGTAAATGTTTGAAAATATGGTTAGGTTTTTTTTTTTCAATCTGAATCTTTATGTGGGTGGGGGTCCACTGAATGAACAATGTTCTCTTAAAGGAAGCTCACTCTCACACACTTTAAAAACCCCTGATTTAGCTCATATGGTTCACAAAAGGAACAAAAGAAACCAGATCTATAACCCAGCTGATCTGTGAACGACACCTTACGACTCCACTGTATTGTGGGGAGAAAAGCTGTTAAAGAGGCACAGCTAGCCTATTAACTTGGGGCTAATTGACCCACATTCATTCTTATTAGCAGCAGCCAAGCATACCAAGCCATAGTAAAAGAGCAACAGAAAATGATGAATGGGCTGTTATTATAAGAGGAGAGACAGAGTTCTGATATCAGGTCATTACTGTAGAAGGATTGATAATTCAGAGAATGGATGCATATATTAAAGTGTAGTTACTTGGTATCTTGGTATCCTTGGTACTGTGTTGTCTGAACATCTCCACACACCTGTTCTTCTCTGCTGTTCAAGATCATCAGGTCAGCGCCTCTCTTCTGACAGTCGGCCCTGCCTTCATTCCAGGACCCCATCAGAGACGACACGAAGTACAAACTAGTGTTGAAATAAACCCATCCATTGTGAGCTGTTTCAAATGAGAGAAAAACAAAATATGTGAGGTATTAAAAGATGAAGTTTGAACAAAACATGACTTGGGGTTGATATGTGGCCAGTGAAGAGAAGTGGGGAATAAAACTTGTGTTTTCTATCACATAACTAGCCTTGCAAAGCAAATGGACT
The DNA here is from genome assembly GCF_018320785.1 of Cheilinus undulatus. Lineage (NCBI taxonomy): Eukaryota > Metazoa > Chordata > Actinopteri > Labriformes > Labridae > Cheilinus > Cheilinus undulatus. Next base: position 2,857,986 of record NC_054868.1, read on the forward strand.
GTCCAGATTCCATGCCTGTCATCAAGCAGGTGTATTTTCCAAAGCTTCTGTCTGAAATGACTGGATCCTGTCTGAGCAAGGGCCGGACCAATCAGAGTCATTTGAGGAGAATGAGGCGGTAGCTACAGGTGGGGGGGTCATACTTTAACTTGGTGTGGTGTAGGAATTAGCATGAATTTTGCTATAGCGGCAGTTTTACCAGAACTGGGCAATTTGTCTGTTGTAAAAAGTTCCAGAGTCCAAATAAAAGCAGACCGAGGCCCTCCTTTTCAAATAGTCTCAGTATGTTTGTTTGGTCCATACCAGGCTTTGACTGAGAGCTTTAATAGCAGCGCAGCACAGGTTAAGAGGGCTCAAGTCAGTTTCCTGATTTGGTAAAATTTGTATTCACTAGCGTGAGAGCTGACACTCAAAACCAAACAGGACATGAGGATCAAACATCCAGACATGAACCTTAACATACAGTCATGGACGAAAGTATTGGCACCCCTGAAATTTTTCCAGAAAATACACCATTCCTCCCAGAAACTGTTGCAATTACAAATGTTTTTGGTATACATGTGTTTATTTCCTTTATGTGCATTGCAACAACACAAAAAAACCTGAAGAAAAAAGACAAAGTTGACAAGATTTTACACAAAACTCAAAAAATGGGCCAGACAAAATGATTGTCACCCTTTTAAAACTGTGGGTAAATAATTTTATTTCATTTTATTTCATTTTATTTTAAACTCACCTGTGGCAGTAACAGGTGCTGGCAATCTAGAAATCACACCTGAAGCCAGTTAGAATGTCTAAAAGTTGACTCAACCTTTGTGTTGTGTGCCTCTGTGTGTGTCACACCAAGCATGGAGAAGAGAAAGAAGAGCCCAGAATTGTCTGAGGACTTAAAGAGCAAAAAAACAATCTCAAGGTTAAGACCATCTCCAGAGATGTTGACATTCCTTTGTCCACTGTGTGTAATATAATCAAGAAGTTTATAACCCATGGAGCTGTGGCTAATCTCCCTGGACATGGACGGAAGAGAAAAACTGACAAAAGAATGCAACACAGGATAGTTGGAATGGTGGATAAACATCCTCAGTCAACCTCCACACAAATTCAGGCTGTCCTGCAGACTCAGGGTGCAAAAGTGTCAGCTGGGACCATACGTGGTCATCTGAATGAGATGAAGCGCTATGGCAGGAGACCCAGGAGAACCCCACTGCTGACAAAGAGATATAAAAAAGCCAGACTGGAGTTTGCAGAAATGTACCTGAGTAAGCCTCAATCCTTCTGGGAGAACATTTTGTGGACAGATGAGACTAAGGTAGAGCTTTTTGGAAAAGCACGTCATTCTACTGTTTACAGAAAACAGAATGAGGCCTACAAAGAAAAGAACACAGTACCTACAGTCAAACATGGTGGAGGTTCAAGGATGTTTTGGGGTTATTTTGCTGCCTCTGGCACTGGGTGCCTTGACTGTGTGCAAGGAATCATGAAATCTGGACACTATCTAAAGATTCTGGGCCGCAATGTAGGGCCTAGTGTCAGAAAGCTGGGTCTGTGTCAGAGGTCATGGGTGTTCCAGCAGGACAATGACCCCAAACAAACCTCAAAAAACACCAAGAAATGGTTGGAGACAAAGCTGGAGAGTTCTATAGTAGCCAGCAATGAGTCTGGATCTAAATCCCATTGAACACCTCCTCTTCATCATAGTCCTGGACTATGCGCTCAGGAAGGCCATCAGTGGACAAGAGCAGGATCTGGCCTCACCCTAATGCCAAGGAGGTCAAGCCGATACTCCACAGTAGTCCTGACAGACCTGGAATACGTGGATGACATCTGCTTGCTCTCTGACCACGTGGAACAAGCACAGGAGCTCCTGACCAGAGTGGAGTCAGAGTGTACCAAGGTTGGCCTTTCGGCTAAATGCCAAGAAAACCGAGGTTATCACATATAACATCCCATCGGAGCATCCACCTCTGACAACTACAACAGAAAGTGCTCCTCTGAAGGAAGTAAAGGACTCCAAATTCCTGGGCTCATGGGTCAACTCGACTGAGCAAGATCTTAAAGTGAGGAAGGCGCTTGCGTGGAGGGCCCTGAACGGCATGGCCAGCGTATGGAGCTCCAGCCTCTCTGAACAGATCAAGCTCAGCTTCTTCTATGCAACGGTGGAATCTGTTCTCCTGTATGGCAGCGAGTGCTGGACCCTGAAACCCACCCTGCAGAAGTCTCTAGACGGGTGCTACACCGGGATGTTGCATGCAGTACTTAACATCAGCAAGAGTGAACATGTCACCAACGAGAATCTGTACAAAGTAACACCAAGGGTGAGCGAGGAAATAGCTGCCAGGAGGATGAGACTAGCAGGACACTGCCAAAGACATCAGGAACTGCCAGCTAGAAAATTGGTGCTATGGGAACCAACACATGGGCACCGGTCACGAGGTCGTCCCACGATAACATACATGGATGTACTCAAGAAAGACATAAGAGTGCAAAGTACCCAGGAGCTGGCTAGCTGTATGGAGAACCGGGATGACTGGAAGCGGAAATGGCGGGCTCGTCTGAGGACGACCTAGTAGTAGTAGTACCTATGGAGAGATCTCAAACCTGCTGTTGAAGAAGCACCCTTCAGATCTGAGAGACCTGAGGCAGTTTGCAAAAGAAGAGTGGTCCAAAATTCCAGTTGAGAGGTGTAAGAAGCTTGTTGATGGTTATAGGAAGTGATTGGTTTCAGCTGTTTTTTCCCAAGAGTGTGCAACCAAATATTAAGTTGAGGGTGCCAATCATTTTGACTGGCCCATTTTTTTGAGTTTTGTGTAAAATTTTGTACATTTTGTTTTTTTTCTTCAGGTTTATTGTGTTGTTTAAATGCACAGGAAATAAACACATGTATACAAAAAACATTTGTTATTGCAACAATTTCTGGGAGAAATGGTGTATTTTCTGGAAACATTCCAGGGGTGCCAATACTTTCGTCCATGACTGTAACAATATATCACAGTTATAGAATAAACCAGCTTATCTATGCTGCTTCTGGATGCCAGTGCTGCTCTGTCCTGTAAACCAGAATAATTAATAGTGATGCTGTTTTGCTCATCATACCTCTGTTACTTCCTCTGATGTCATTAAACAATGACTTTGTTTCTACGCAACACTTTCAGGACATTTACATGAACTGGAAGTCTTAACAGAGAAGTGACTGCCTTGTTCTGAACATGTTCTGTAAATGGACCTTTGTGCTAAAAAAGGATAAATGATTAAAAACAAGCCAAAAACAGTTAAATACAACAGACAGGTATGAGGAAGTTCAAGAGTTTGGAATTATAGTACAATGTATTTATCTTCTGGCAACTTCATGTTTTTGTGATGCAGGTTCACACTTTGAAACACCACAGTCAGTGTACAAATCCTGAGAATGTGTTACTCTTTAAAAAAAAAAACAAAAAAAACAATGCGGGGAACTTTCTGAGAAGACTGAAAAAAAGGCTAACTCCAGTGAACTGGCATCACACCCAAGATGTCGGCATTCTAATTACAAGTAGGAAACTCAGGGTACATAATATCTCAGCTTTTCCACGTCGGAATTCCACCTTTAGGAGGAATTCAGGATGATATATCTGAGTGACATCTGGAGAGTCTGGGATAAAGTTAAATGACCATAAAGTCTGTTTCACACGGCCAGCATCCCACATGCCTAGAGTCCAGAAAATAGAAGTCTGTTTTGCCTGTTTTCATCCTGAGTAATGCACATCTCCCAGCCAAACAAGACGGGAGAATGACAGAGAGCTACGTTTACCTGGTTTAACAGATATCTTATGTTCCCATTTGTAAGAATAAAGCCTCGGTCTAAAAGGTCGTTCTCTAAACCACGGTTGGTGTTCCTTTCTGTTCCACGCTGGAAGAATGTGTCCCATGGAAATAAACATGAAAGGGCTGCGCGTCGTCCATTCCTCCCTGATAACTGGACACCTCGAAGGGCATTAACCTGCTCACACCATGGTCATTTACCGACGAAAATAATTCATAAAACTACTAATTTATAATTTCATACGTTTTGTGATCAACATAGAAAGTTTTACTTAAAGAACAATTCCTTTCCCCTAACAACGCCTGAGGGCTTGACTAATAACTGGAATAGCCATTCCAATCCTTTAACGTTCTTAGGGAATGTAAACGTTATTCAGGACTCCAGTAAATAGGACGGGCCATAGATAGGAGTCACAACAGAATAAAAAACTAGTCCGCTCAGCAACTTTCTGAACGAATTTATCAATGAAAAGACATGAAGACGAGTGAGACTGAGAGTCATCTGTGGTCAGACTATAAACCTGTACGTTAACACGAACAGTCATCTGATAGAAGCTTAGTTTTATCAGACCAGCTGTTTGAATAAACAGAATAATTCCTCCTTCAGCACTACGAGGTCACAGACGTGAAACGGAGCTGTCCACGCCCTGCAGGTGCTGATTCTCCGTCAGACACGTCAATATTTATCAGATATTATCATGCTGGTCTATCAGAAGCATTTCCTTTGGCTCTACAAAAAAATAATGGCTTCTTTTCTTTTGTTTGTGTAATTGAATCTACAAGACGAAATAGAAGTGACCTGAGCTTTCAGAAAGATGCTGCTGTAGTTTATGAACGGTGGTGTTTGATGATGAATATAATAGGGTTAAAAAAAACGTCCTGTCTCCCCAGGACATGTCCTGTTTTCACGTCCTGTCCCGGCCATCCTGGTTGTTTTTTATAAAGTGGTGAAAATGTCCTGGTTTTTATTGTTTTTCATTGGGACACTAAATTGACCGACACTAGGGCACTCTGCCGTGTGGGCGGCTCTCTTTACACTCACAACGAGCGAGCTGAACTCGCTAAACTAAAGACATAGATATTTCTTGTTAGTTATTTTTTGTAAGTTTGTGAAAGCTATTTTTGTTAACGTTGGATTGCTAATAAAGCAGAGGTATTTTTTAGGGTTTTTTTTCTCATACAGAAGAGACATATTTCTATCATTATTTCATTCATTATTTTTGAAACTTGTCATAATAAAACATGTTGAGCAGGGACGTCGTTAGGCTGTTTTTGGGGGGCTGAAGTCACCCTGAAATGTTCATCAGCCCCCCCTGACAATAATTAGTTATAACAGTAACAAAATTAATTAAGGAATTTCTCTGGTGTTTTGTGGTGATCACTGCGATACGCGTCATCGGTCATCAGCGACCCTCACACACACTGATCACATGTTGAGATAACATAATATCACTGAAACTTGTCCAAACGGGGTCTTCCTTGATCCTTAATGTACTGCTGACAGTGGTGGACAAAGTATTCAACTCCAGTACTTGAGTCAAAGTATTGATACTCGTGGTCCAATCTTACTCAAGTACAAGTAAAAGTTGCTGTGTGAAATTTTACTCAAGTTAAAGTACTAAAGTACTCACTTTTAAAAGTACTGAGGTATTCAAAAGTACAAAGTACACTTTCTAATTTCAGTACATTGCTGTATTGTTTTCTCAGTGCTTTTACAGAACCTTGTAACTCTCTGAAACCACCTAATGATGTACTGACTTACATGTAGAACCACCCTGCTACAAAATGTCTAAAAACATTTGTACAATGGGTGCGCTGGTTTTTCAGCTTGAGTTTCTCCTGCCATCTCTTTGTTTGAATGAAGGCGGGAGAGCTTGCTGCACAGAGCGAGGATGACGTAGCCTATTTCCAAATCCATCCCAGGAGTGAGCGGTGACTGTGATTGGTTCCCTTCTGTGAGGAGCACAGCATGTTAGAAAAGAAAAACACCACCATCTGACTACTAAGCTATGCTGAACCTAAAAGGAACAAGTTATGACAAACTTCCTAGAAATGTAGTGGAGTGAAAGTCCCCCCCCCCCATCTTTCAATCCTAGTGACGGCCCTGATGTTGAGTAACCTCTGAGAAGCCTATGTGAATTTGTGTCTTTGGTTGTAGATAGTATTTGGTAATAAAACAGTTTTCCATCCATACAGAGGACGCATACTTTAAATGTATTGAAATTATAAGGCATCTCTGAGTAAACTTCAAGAATCATTTGAGTATCTCATTGGCCGAGTGTCCTGGTTTTCAGTTATCAAAATATGGTCATCCTAGAACCAGGCTATGCAATTGGAGGCCCTGGGGCCAAATCAGGCCCCCAAGGTCCTTTTGTTGTGGCCCTTTAAAGATAGATTATGCTCCTGCACTTAAATATCTATATTCATTTAAAAAGTGACCATTCTAAAACATGGAAGCCCCCCACATTCGCCATTTACATGAAGTTAAGACCAGCAGTGCTCAGCTCTGCCCGGCCTCTTTCTCTATACTCCTTCTATCCATCCATCCATTTTCTATACCGCTTATCCCATTGGGGGTTGCGGGAGGCTGGAGCCTATCCCAGCAGTCATTGGGCGAGAGGTGTGGTATACACCCTGGACTGGTAGACAGTCAATCACAGGGCTGACATATTGAGACAGACAACCAGGCACACTCCCATTCACACCTACGACCAGTTTAGAGTAACAAATCAACCTAATGAGCATGTTTTGGTGGTGGGAGGAAGCTGGAGTACCCGGGGAGGACCCACGCGTGCTCGGGGAGAACCTGCAAACTCCGCACAGAAAGGCCCTGACTGGGAAGAGAACCAGGGACCTTCTTGCTGTGAGGGAACAGCGCTAACCCCTGTGCCACCGTGCAGCCCTATACTACTTCTAGTTAAAAAAAAAAGTCCCCTCATAAGGTGCACTTACTAAACAGAAAAAAAAGGTTTTTATAAAGACATTTTTTATAATGAGGGAGAAATGCTCTGAAAAAGGCACTTCCTGGTCTGTGCTGGAAGCAACGCTGGACTGCATCCATCTCCAGAGTTTTCTATTGAGTAAACACAGCTTGTGGTGTGACAGAGGGACCTGGACAACTCGCTGTAATTGATGGAACCATGAATTTTGTTCTCTAGAAAATCCCAAAGGAGAACGTCCAGTTATCAGTTCTTGCCCTCAGGCTCAAGCGCACTTTGGTAATGCAGGAGGACAATGATCCCAAACACACCAGCAAGTCCACCTCTGAATGGACAAAAAAAGCCAAATTAAGATTTGGAGTGGCCTAGTCAATGTCTGGACTTAAATCTGATTGAGATGCTGTGGCATGACCTTAAACAGGCCGTTCATGCTGGAAAACCCTCCAGTGTAGCTGAATTAAATCTATTCTGCAAAGAGTGGGACAAAATTCCTCCACAGGGATGTGAAATACTCATTGTCAGTTGTTGCCACCAAGGTTGGAACAATCAGTTATTAGGTCGAGGGGCAATGACTTTTTCAAAAAGGGCCAGGTAGGTTCTGATGGCTGCATTCTATCTCTGACTATCTGCATCTTATATTAAAATTAGTTTGATGATCAGAAACATTTAGAGTGATGACTATGCAAAAAAAAAAAAGATAAAAAAAAAAAGAAAAGAAAGGGGGAAATACTTTTTATCAGCGTTGGCCCCTCATATACATACTTTTTTTATAGGATGTGGCCCCCTTTCCAAACTAATTGAACAGCCCTGCCCTAGAATATAAATCATGCTGCGGCCGGTTAGGAGAAGAGCAAAAACATATTCCACGCCAAGAGAAGCTTTCAGTGTGGTGCTTTGCTCTCGTTTGAATAAAGAAATGTGGTCAAGTTCTAATAAAGCTGCTGTGATACCACTGCTCCATCCGAGCTAATCGATGCACCACTCACTATTATCCAGCGGTTTACAGTACAACCAAACCGCCTCTTCTCCTCGGATGACACTGATTGGTCATGTCCATTTTAAGACCTTGCTGGCACAGTCGTCTCAGATTGGAGCTTCGTAAGTTGGATCAGCTGATGACAGACATGGAATCTGGCCACTCCCCCTGTTTTGCAAGGGTATCCTGGTGCACCTGTATAATGAATCAAGTCAGTTGTAGAGAGCTGTACTGAGGTAAAATGTATGCAGAAAGACCTGACTGTGACAGCCAATGGGTTCTTTGCAGGTGACGTTACGTCACTACAATGAACTCCAGATGAGGTGCAAGAGGTGAATTTAAAAAAGCAGTTTGGTTCAGTAAAGCACATTGTCCCTGATATTGCCTGTTTCCACAACCAATGTTTGTCCAGTCTCATCTGCCTGTTTTCAGAGATTCAGATCGTTTGGCTCAGCTCAGTTATAAGGGTCCCCAAAAGCTCTTCATTTAGTCCCAGTTTGTCTTTATAAATGTGTATTAAATAACAACAAACATTAAGGAAAGAAAACTGACACTCAGATATGAGCTAGCTCTATAAGAGAGTTGAACTGGCTCAGTCATGAACGGCATATTGTTACCCAGGGACTGACCCCACAAGGTTTATCTGAGTAAGCGTTTCCATTGAAAGCATGCTTATGACAAAACCAGGGGGGAAAACTGTTGAAGGTGCATTGCAACCCTTTCTGCTCAGCAAAAGACTCCTCAGGACTCTTGTCTTCCCTCTGGATAACTCCCCGACACAAAAAATTTCAATTTCAAAAATTTCGATTCAATCAAATGTGAATAATTTTGACCTTGAAGCCTTCTGTGCAGGTCGTTTCTCCAGCTAGTCAACTGTTCCAGAGACTTCTGCAGCTGTTGTTTTTCATTGGTAAGATCGTTGTTCCTGGTCTGTAGCTGGTCTCGTTGGTTGACCATGTTGCTGTAACTGGTCTGTAGATGGTCTCGTTCACTGGCCAGGTTGTTGTAGGTGGTCTTTAGCTGGTTCCTGTCTTTGGTCACATTATTATAACTGATGCGTAACTCTTCGTTGTATGAATTCCATTCAGAAACATGCTTTGTGTCTGTTGATAAATGAGCAAAAGTAAAAAGGTCGTTGTAAAATAACCCTCATGTACGGCTCTATCACTATGCTAACCAAGTACTCACGCAGTAAAGCCAGAACAATGAGTCCAGCCAGGAGGAGAGCACACAGCAGGCCAAGACAAACTGTGGCTATTCTGTATGACCTCTTCTTTACATCTTGAGCACCTGAAGAGAAAAGTCTTTATATTTTTCTTAATTTTGACACTCTAGAACAAAAGCTGTGAGGAAAGCAAGGTTGAAAAGTTGATTGTTCCCTTGGCTGGTTTGACCAAGAGCTGACAGCATTAATGACAGTGTAAAGAATGTCTGTGATTAACATTGTAAAAGTTTAAAGCTTCATTAATCATCTGGTATTTTGTCCTTTAAGGCATATTGTAGTTAAGCTGCCATAGATGTAAAATCAGGACCCCACTGCTTCTCTGAATGTCTTATCTCACTTTAAAAAACTCAGACAGCTCAGTGGACAAATCAAAAGCCATCTGTACCTTCTGATAGCAAACGTTTACCTTTTCAACCATTGCCTTTTGCTGTTGTCAGATCTTTAAATTCTTTCAGACAAAGGTTAGGAAACTAACACAGAGAAATCAGTTTAACAGAAACTCCAGAAACGTGTTGATGCTGTCACATTAACCAGAAATCACTAGATGTCAGTGAGTCATTTTGTACATGCACTCCTGCCTCTTTCTTCATGTCTAACAGTGTCAGAATTGAGTATTTGGCAGAACAAGTTCTTTGAAGCTGTCTTTTAGCTCTAAGTCGTGGTTTCAGACCACACTGGTGTAGCAGTGCAGAACTAATTTGAATACGAAATCTAAAAGTCAACATCATAAAAAAAATCTCTTTGACCTCATTTGATTCACCAAAAAGCACACTAGAAGGAAAAGATGAATGATTTTGATGTGAATTTAAACAAAAAGACTAACAACAAGATTAATCCAGATTAACTCTTAAATTCAAATGCAAACCCGTGTTCCAAAAAAGTTGGGACATGACATACAAAGTGAATAAAAAACTGTTTGCACTGATTTTCATATCATTTTCAACTTTTAATCACTGAAAACAGCACAAAAACAAGATATGTAATGTTTTAACTGATAACCCTAATCGTCTTTGTACTAAACACACATTCTTAATGTGATACATGCAACACTTTCCAAAAAGTTGGGATTGGGGCACGTTTACCTCTGTAAGTTTCTGGAGACTGATTTTTTTTTTTTTTTTTTTTTACATTCTTGCTTGCTGTTCATCTTAAGCTGCTCAGCAGAGTGAGGTTTCTGTTTCATCCTGGTCACCTCGGATGACTCGTACCCCAGAACACCTACGAGAACTACTGTGACAGCTAGAAAGGCAACTAAAGTGGGGCAGCTGGCCCGAGCTACATTTATTACACTGAGGAGAGACCACCGGACATCAGTCAGCAGCTTCAGCTACCTCGGGGTAACAGCACACCTGATCACTCACTTTACAGCACAACTGATTTTCTACCTGATGTGTTTGTCTGCTGGACTCTGCTGCAGTTTATAAATATGACTGCTCAGTGAATGAAGACGCTGTGATTTACAAACCACAAATACATTTAAAAACTCTAGTTTGTTTAATATTTCTTCATTTAAACACCATACTGGTACTAATTTATCTCAACCTAAAATACAAGTAAATGGTAGTATTTTAAATGTTATTTTATAGATAATAATAATAATAATAATAATAATAATACATTTTTTAGTAAAAAGCACTTTCAAAGTGCTGTACATAAAGTTAAAATAATGAAAATAAACACTTGATAATAAGAACGTTTAAAAATCACATGCTTCATGCATGAAGGTGTTTGTGTGTGTGTTCATTACCTGAGAGTGAAGTTCCAACCATGCTCATCTCCAGAGACTGAGATATGTTCTCGTATGCATCAGCCTTCTGTGAGCTCTCTGGTAAATTCTTCCCTTGGCCAGAATGATCTGGTGTTATGTTTGTTCGGTTCTCATAGATATGTGATTCGTCCATGATGCTGAAGTTTATGGTTTTGTGGAGTTTGGTCCAGAGGAGTCTGAGGCTGTCTGGTGCCTTTCAGAAAATGATGGACTGCTGCTGGTGAAAAAGGGGTTGTCACTTAAATGAACAGCATCAGTTATTGGTGCGACTGGCAACAGCATTTTGGGAACCTGAAAGCAGTCAGTCATGCATACCGGCAATATAGAGTTCCCTTAAAAAAAGAGACCTATGGTGGTGTTACTTAACAGATCTGGGCCTGGATTTGAGCACATTTGACCTCAAAGTCTGACCCATTTGATCAGTGTGAACCCAAAAGGGCTGGATCAGAGTCTGACTCTGGTGGTCTCAGGTACCATCCATGTGGATGCACAAATACAAGGTACTCATGAACAAGCAGAGCTCTGGTTCTTCTGCTTCTACAGCTCCAACATCAAAAATGTTGGGTTGCTGTTAAAATGTCAATAAAAACAAAATGCAACAATCTCATGAACTCATATTTTATTAACAATAGAACATAAACAACATATCAGATGCTGAAACTGAGACATTTTATCATTTCATGAAAAATATTAGCACATCTTAAATTTGATGGCAGCAGCACATCTCAGAAAAGTAGGGACAGGGCCATGTTTGCCATTGTGGAACATCTGGAAAAGGAAGAGAGCAGTTGCTGGAGTTTTGGGAGAGGAATGTTGTCCCATTCTTGTCTGATGTGGGATTCTAGCTCCTCCACAGTCCTGGGTCTTGCTGTTTTTTTAATGATGCTCCCAATGTTTTCTACTGTGAAAGGTCTGGACTGCAGACAGACCAGTTCAGGACCTGGACTCTTCTCCCGTGAAGCCATGCTGTTGTGATGGACGTGGTATGTGGTTTAGCATGGTCTCGCTGAAATAGTGAAGGCCTTCTCTGAAAGAGACGCTGTCTTGATTGCAGCATATGTTGCTCTAAAACCTCTCTCTTCTCAGCACTGATAGTTCCTTTCCAGATGTTGGAGCTGCCCACGCCATAGCCCAGGACACAGCATCTGTAGTTTCCCAAAAGAATTTCAAATTTTGATTAATCTGACCACAGAACAGTTTTCCATTTTGCTTTGTCCAGGAAAAGACAGCAGTATTTCTGGATCCTGTTCACATATGGCTGCTTCTCTCCATGATCCAGCTTTAACTGTCATTTGTGGATGGTATGACCAACTGTATGGACAGACAGTGATTTCTGGGAGTGTTTCTGAGCCCATGCAGGGATTTCCAATACACATTCTTGCCTGTCTTTAATGCAGTGAGGCCTGAGGACCCTAAAATTTTGACAACCATTACTGACCTTCAGCCTTGTCCCTTGTTCAAGGAGATTTCTCCAGATTCTCTGACTCTGTTGATATTATGGCCAGTAGATGGTGGGAGATTCAAAGTCTTTGCTAATTTACATTTAGGAACATTTTTTCTAAAATTGTTCCACAACTTACAGACACAGCTTTTCACTGACTGGTGAAACCCTGACCATCTTTACTGCTTAGAGGCTCTGCCCCTCTAAAATGCTCCTTTTATACCCAGTTTTTATACCCAGTTTTTATACCCAAGTTTGGAGTTGAAAATATGATGTAAAATACAAATAATTGGTTAAAGAGGTGAAAATATCACTTAGAGAATAGAAGTATTAATCTTAAAGCTCAAATATTATATGAGATGCCAAAATTATGAGTTGAAATGCTCGAAGTATGAAATTCAAAGTCAAGTTCCTAAGTTTGAGTACTAACTGTGAGATGCTAAATTGAAAATGTGAAATTAAAGCACAAATTAATTTATTTTCCCAGATTCTTGTTTTTTCATCTAAATAAATATTTTTACTCATTTTTAAGATTTTGTGACTTAACAAGGAAATCTTAAATCATCAAGGATAAACAGTCAGAACAGAAATGTAAGATCTTCTTGCGGGCCGAATTTAAGTATTCCACAGGCCGGATTTCGCCCCCAGGCCTTGAGTTTGACACCGGTGTCGTAAATAACAAGGAAATTTTATTTCTAAAGTCCATACAAAGAAATGTAATGCCCTTCACATTCTGCAGGTGGCGCTGTCTTCATGTGTCCCAGACTGTTAACCAGATAAGTAAAACAAGTGTGAAATGTTTATATGTAGTCAGGGCACTGGATTTTTGTCAGCAACAACCCCCCCCCCAAAATAAATATTTTGTAAAAAAACAGTAGATCAGACTTTAGATGTTGAAAAACTAACATTAGAAATGAGAGGTAACTTGGAAAAAATGCTAAGATTTATCCTGAAAATAGACTCGGTAGACTGTACGGTTACATAAATGCATCCAAAGATGTGTAATAAAAAGGAAGTGAAACTGCTAAAGACAATGTTGAAAGGGTAAATGTTCTGTAGTTAATGTTGTTCCTGTCCACTGAGCTGTCTGTGAGTGTCATGCGCTATTATTGAAGCAGTGGTGGACTTATTTTACATCACTGTGAGAGCTGGAAGATGCTACAGTGGGTAGCATCCAGTTTCTCTCCTGCTATTACAGCTTTAACAGTAACCTTGACAAAAAGCATGCAGTTAATGCAAGTAGAAACTTTACAATGTTTACTGCGAACATTTGGGACATGCAGGATCTATGCTGACAGCCTTTGCTCAGTAGAATTGAGGAAAAAAATCAACTATCGTTACATCTTTTGTTCTAGTGTGTCAAAAACAAGGAAAAGATCTTGGAGACTTGGCTCGTTTGTTGATAATGGTGTTTGATTGGTGAGTGAGAAACAGCTTATTGACAAATAAGGATTTTTCCTCTCAGGTGCTCAAGGTTTAAAGAAGAGGTCTTATGCAAAACCTGCAGTCTGTCTCGGTGTGCTCTCCTCCTGCCTGGACTCATCACTGTGATTCTCCTGTGTGAGTACTTCATTAGCATGCTGATAGAGCCTGTGTGATGATTATTTTACAACTTTTGTATTTCCTAATTTATCAACAGACAACAAGCACATCTCTGAGTGGGAACTAGAGCGTCAACAGTTACACATGAGTAACAACAAGCTGGTCAAAGAAGAAACATGCTACAGACCAGCTATGACGACCTAACCAGCTACAGACCAGCTATGACAACCTAACCAGCTACAGACCAGCTATGACAACCTAACCAGCTACAGACCAGCTATGACAACTAACCAGCTACAGACCAGCTATGACAACCTAACCAGTGAACATAGCCAGCTATATGCCAATTACAATAACTTAACCAATGAACATGAGGAACTACAGGCCAGTTACAACAGCGTTGTCAAACAATGAGACCAGCTACAACAGCTTGTAGAATCATTGTACAATCTTCATGGGACTGCTTAAGAAACTGTGCTTCTCTAAAAGGCTCTTTTAATACTCAGGTATGCTGCTGAGCTGTTATCTATGAACCCAATTAGCTGTTTTTGAATAGTGCAACTTGCTTTCCAGTAATCAAATACAAAATAAGCTTTAATTTTGTCATGAAATGGTAAAATGTCTCAGTTTCAACGTCTGATTTTTTGTTTTTGTTCTATTGTGAATCAGACATGGGCTTATAATCTTGGCAAACCATTGCATTCTGTTTTTATTTACATTTGGCACAGCGCCCCAATTGTTTTGGACTCAGGGTTTTATAAAATATTTCATGCTTAGCTAGCACATGTGGAAGTAGAAAGAGGGTTGTTGTTTGTGGTTCAAAAATAATTAAACATCCATGGTTGGCTAGATCTCACAGTCCACTGCACAGAGCAACCACAAATGTCGATCTGAATGGCCGCCTTCTGTCTTCTTCTTGGCAGATTTCAAACTAACTGTGAATAACACACAGAAATGTTGTAGCCTTCTCCAGATCTGTGCCTGTCAACAATCCTATCTCTAAGCTCCTCAGGCGGTCACTTTTGACCTCATGGCTTGGATTTTGCTCTGATATGCATTGTCAACCATAAGGCCTTCTACAGAGAGGTGTGTGCTTTTACAAACCATGTCATTTAATTTACCACAGGTGGACCTAAATCAAGGTGTAGAAAAGTGGGAAGAACCAGTGTTGTTGCAGAGGGTCTTAATACTATGACCAATGTCAGTGTGATCTTTTAGTTTTTTATTTCTAATAAATTTGCAGAAACTTCTTAAACTACGTTTCCTTTTGTAATGATGGGGTACTGAGCATTGATTAATGAGTATAAAAATGTGTTTTTTTTTTCAACTCTAGCATTGGGTTGGAATATAAAAAAGTTTTAAAAAGTGAAGGGGGCCTGAATACTGTCTGAATGCACCCGACTGGATAGCAAACCACTGAGGTGTGCCACTCGAACCATTAAGGATTACCACTTGGAATCTTAATCTCTGAAATAGATTTTAATCCATGTTAGTGCAAGGTATAAACAGGGTCCATAATGCAGATGTGATTCTTTTAAAAAGTACGTTTTTATTTTCTAAATGGCCCCCAAAATCCAGAGTGACTGTCACATTCTAGGAGTCTTCATGCACAGACTCTTTCAATATTTAGATTAGTTTGTCATATGAAGCTAATTTAAGGCTAATAACAGTATAATGAATGTATGATAAATACACAATAAATGCATAATACTGAACATATTCAGAGCGTCCTAATCCAGCACATGTCCATGTCTGCCCTCTGAATTAGGTGTACTGTTCAATAGAGAAGGCTCCTGAGTCGCTGGACCTCATGATGGTCTCGTTGTGCCGCAGAG